>NC_134437.1:8031015-8178515 GCF_030867145.1 Opisthocomus hoazin | reverse complement strand
AAGAAAGATGAGGGGGGAACAAACCGCCAGTAATCTTGTAAAAGTCAGTTTTGAAAAATCAATTTTCTTGTGTGACAAGATTTGCTTAAGGCTTTTCGCTCTGTGAAATCAGCCCCCCATCCTGCGGGAACGCATGAAGGAAGTGGCAAGCGTGGCTTGGAATAACTCAGATTAAAGACTGCTAAATTAGGCTTGAGAAGCTGCCACCTCTCCTTGCAAAGGGAGAGGAGATCTGGCCAGAGGAGCCAACGACGCTCCCTTCCCACTCGCCTTCCCAGTCACCACGAGCCTGTCTGGAAGGAGAGGTGACCAACGAGGCTGGGAAAACCCAACCCTTAGATCCCTCCAAACCCTACGGATGTTTGACACACACACTGGCAGCTTTGTGTGGTAGCCAACCGTAACTTCGTTAATGCCCGGAGACAGATCTGGGTGCTGCGAACGAGATGCTTTAGAGATGGGTTCACGCCGGCGTTAGGAAACTGCAGCGCACGAGAGCGAAGCCTTGAAGGCTGCCAATGAGGTGTTGGTGGCCCTGGTCCCCGCCATCCCCTTCCGCTGGAGAGGCTCCATCCAATGCAGCAGCCTGGGCTGGCTGCTCCATCGCTCATTTCACAGAACCACAGCATGGTCGGGGTTGGCAGGGACCTCTGTGGGTCACCCAGTCCAACCCCCTGCCCAAGCAGGGTCACCCAGACCAGGCTGCACAGCACCGCGTCCAGGCGGGGCTGGAATATCTCCAGAGAAGGAGACTCCACCACCTCCCTGGGCAGCCTGGGCCAGGGCTCCGTCACCCTCAGAGGGAAGAAGTTCTTCCTCATCTTCAGCTGGAGCTTCCTCTGCTTCCGTTTGTGCCCGTTGCCCCTTGTCCTGTCACTGGGCACCACTGAAAAGAGTCTGGCCCCGTCCTCCTGACACCCACCCTGCAGATATTTAGAGGCATTTCTAAGGTCCCCTCTCCGCCTTCTCTTCTCCAGGCTGAACAAGCCCAGCTCCCTCAGCCTCTCCTCGTAGGAGAGATGCTCCAGCCCCCTCCTCATCCTCGTCGCCCTCCGCTGGACTCTCTCCAGTAGCTCCTCATCTTTCTTGAACTGGGGAGCCCAGCACTGGACACAGCACTGCAGATGGGGCCTCACCAGGGCAGAGTAGAGGGGGAGGAGAACCTCCCTCGCCCTGCTGCCCACACTCCTCTTGATGCACCCCAGGATCCCATTGGCCTTCTTGGCACCCAGGGCACGCTGCTGGCTCATGGTCACCCTGTCGTCCCCCAGCACTCCCAGGTCCCTCTCCGCAGAGCTGCTCTCCAGCAGCTCCGCCCCAGCCTGTACTGGTGCCTGGGGTTGTTCCTCCCCAGGGGCAGGACCCTGCCCTTGCCCTTGTTGAACCTCATCAGGTTCCTCTCTGCCCAACTTTCCAACCATTTAATTTGGTACCTTTCCTCATTTCTACACCAGGGAGCTGGTGAGCTCATTTCTACATCAAGAGCGGTGAGCGAAGGGAGGCTCTTCCAACCTCATCTTCCCGGCCTCACCTGGAGCCGTGCGCCTCGGCGGAGCTCCCCCGCGGCCGCCCAGCCTGGCTCCCCAGCTGCAGGGATATTTCTGCCTTTTATTTTACTGCATTTATTTAAAAGCCTGCCTTTCGCTCTCCACCTGCCACCCAGCCGCACTCCGCTCCCTGTCAGAGGGAGCTGGCAGATGGGGCTGACGCGTGGCGCAGGAGATCTGAAGAATTCGTTTCCCATTATTTTTTCCTTTCCCCAGCTTTCATTTTCACTTCAGAGCAAAGGTCCAGTTGTCTGGGAGGAAGCTACAAAGACAAACCCGGGCAGGAAAACAGAGATAGCCAGGAAAAAATGTTACAGCGCCGATAACTTGAGACCTCTGTGTGCTTTGCATTCATTTCAACTCCCGCTTTAGCTGCGTTTTGCTGTGTCCATAAATGAGATTTCTTCCACTGCTGCTGCGAAATGCCTGCGGGCCCCTTCCCCACTCTGGCTCCTCTTGCCTCCCGTGCCGAGTTTGGCTGCGGGAGGCAGTGGGAGAGGTGACAGCCCCGCTGAGGGACGGCATATGGACTGGCAGCGTCTTGCCGCCGGACAGACGGCAGCCTCGGCCATCGGAGGAGGAGGGAGCAGATGGGAGCAGGGGGGAGGAAGGCAGCGAAACCAAGGAGAGCCTGCACGCGGGTGTAAATGAGCACTTCCCCCAAGCTGGGCTGAAGGAGGGAGCTGGACTGGGGGAGAAGGTCCTGAGCGTGCCAAGAAATGGCTGCAAAAACAGAGTGACCCTTCCAGGCTGGACAGGCTGGAGAGTTGGGCAGAGAGGAACCTGATGAGGTTCAACAAGGGCAAGGGCAGGGTCCTGCACCTGGGGAGGAACAACCCCAGGCACCAGTACAGGCTGGGGCGGACCTGCTGGAGAGCAGCTCTGTGGAGAGGGACTGGGAGTGCTGGGGGACGACAGGGTGACCATGAGCCAGCAGCGTGCCCTGGCTGCCAAGAAGGCCGATGGGATCCTGGGGTGCATTAGGAGGAGTGTGGCCAGCAGGGCAAGGGAGGTTCTCCTGCCCCTCTGCTCTGCCCTGGGGAGGCCCCATCTGGAGCCCTGTGTCCAGTGCTGGGCTCCCCAGTTCAAGAAAGATGAGGAGCTGCTGGAGAGAGTCCAGCGGAGGGTGACGAGGATGAGGAGGGGACTGGAGCATCTCTCCTACGAGGAGAGGCTGAGGGAGCTGGGCTTGTACAGCCTGGAGAAGAGAAGGCTGAGAGGGGACCTTAGAAATGTCCATAAATATCTCAAAGGTGGGGGTCAGGAGGACGGGGCCAGACTCTTTCCAGTGGTGCCCAGCGACAGAACAAGGGGCAACAGGCACAAACGGAAGCAGAGGAAGCTCCAGCTGAACAGGAGGAAGAACTTCTTCCCTCTGAGGGTGCCGGAGCCCTGGCCCAGGCTGCCCAAGGAGGCTGTGGAATCTCCTTCTCTGGAGATATTCCAGCCCCGCCTGGACACGGTGCTGTGCAGCCTGCTCTGGGTGACCCTGCTTGGGCAGGGGGTTGGGCTGGGTGACCCACAGAGGTCCCTGCCAACCCCGAAAATGCTGTGATTCTGTGATTCCACCTGAAGATGCTGAGGTACCTCCTGCCTGGACCAGACGTCTGGTGAGCTGCTCCCCGCATCATCGGGACCCCCGAGGCTCCGCAGGACCGCGCGGGGCTGCCTGGGGTCCCCTTGCAGTCCCCAGCAGGGATGTCCGGGTATTTAGCCCCTGCGAGTGTGACGCCGCGGCTGATGGACGCGGGGAGCGTGCCCATGAGCCCACGGACTCCGCACCTCGCCTGCGGTTGCTGGCTGCTCTGCAGTGTGTTTCCAACCCTTCATGGGCTCTTTTAAATATTAAGAGAGATGTGACTGTCATTTAGTAAGAGCTTAATATTTCAGATGCCCCTTCCTTGGCAGAGACCGCTGGGGAGACAAAAAAAAGTGCCAGTTAGGGAGTGGTCTCAGTGATCCGTAGCTGTGGGGAACGCAGGGTACAGGGGGGATGTTCGCTTTTATCCCGGGCCTTTCACGAACGGGCAGAAGAAAGCAAGCTTCATACCTAACCCACCGACTCCCAGGAGATGTTTTTCAAAGCCATCTCAATTTCATATTAAAATTCATTCAGGTCTTCTAGTGCCAGCACAGGGAAAATGGCCACCGCTGTGGTTTGGCTGCGGGCAAAAAAATGGTTCTGACTTCTCCGTCAAAAGTTGCCAATGAAATGCATCGTCCTGAAAACCTCCCCATCGGCTCCCCACAATCCAGTAACCCCTCCTGGCCTTTACAGCCTCCGGATCCGTGAGCACATTCTGCAGCAGCTAAATGGAAGCGGCAGGGACAACTTTGGAAGAGCACAAACTTCACGTACGCCTTCCGCTGGCCTTTCGCCCGGGGGCAGAGATGTTGTGCGCATCCAGAAGCCCAGCTGACCCAGTGAAGGAGCGATGGAGAGCTAGCTGGGAGAGAGACATCTGCTCCCAGTGCCTGGGGTGGTTTCTCCTTCTGCTCAGTGGTCCTGGCAGCGGGAAACAATTCCCAAGACGCCAAGACTCGAATTCCTCGGCTCTGTAGATGAAGAACGTGGCTTCATCATGGTCAGATGAAACAGGGTGCATCCATTTGTCCTCCCTGCCTGGAGATGGGGGTTGGCTCCCTTCACTTGAGTCCTGCTTTGGATGCATCCCTGGGGCAGACCCCCGGCGTGGTGGAACCCCATCCGAACAGGTCTGATCGCCGAGGAGCGAGCGTGAGGAATTCAGGATGGGACTCCCCGGGTATCACGCACAAATCAATGACTTGCTGACCTTCACTCCGAGCTTCCTCCTTGATGGTACCCACACGCGCAGGGCAGGGGCTGTCTCTTCTCTCTTGCCTTGGGGATCTGTTTTGGAGAACTTGGGACTATCTGTTGAGCCCGTGACTTGCTGAGTGATGATGGACGTGCTTCTAGCAACCAGTTGGCCCAGCCAGCCATGTTTACTGGGGCAGCGAAGGTGCAACGATTCACCCAAGCCAAGCAAGGGCTGGCCATCTGCTCATCCCCTCCTCCATTCCCCATCCCTTTGATGAAGCTCTCCCAGTCTTCTAACGCTCCTGGCTTTGCTCCTCTTCCACCAGTGTCACCCAGCAGCGTGCACTCTCGTCGACTGGCTCTTTGCCATGTAGCCAAGCAATGCCAAGCCACGAGGGAGCTGGCCCAAGCCACCGAGCAAACTTCCAAGCCGCGGCGATGCTGTTTCCAGCAGGACACGGGGCACGGACTCTCAGAGAACTTGACTTCTCCGTGGCAGCCTGAAGCATCTCGTGAATAAAGCGAGGAAGATGCCAGCAGGTCCCAGAACTGTGCAGACGAGGCCCGAAGCGAAAAGAGCCGCAATGCTCTGTGGAAGTTTGAACTTCTCCTCTGGGTTTGTTAAAACAAATCGTGGGAATGTGTCTCCGTGGAACAAACGCCTCTGAGGTGGCACGGTGCAAGACAGGCAGGCCAAAGCACAGCTGATGTGTATCGTTATTTTCTCCTGCTCCTCTCAGAGCTCCTCCACATCAGGTGCAATTTTTTCCATATCTACCCGAATCCCAACAAACCTGCCACTTCTCCCCCTCAAGACCAGCAGCCAAAGAGCTCGCAGACCTCTACTTGGGCATGCGGCGTGAACCTTGGAGCCAGCAGATCTTCATCCACGCGTCTCCCCGAGGCTGGGTGGGAAACGCCCACCCCGCATCCCACCCACAGCCAGGACCCTCCGGAGCAGGCTGGAGGAACGGATCCCTCTCGTTGCGCCTTCGTGACACCAACAAGTCGCATCTTTTTCTTGTCCCCTGCGCAAAGGGATGTGTCTCCCATCAGGTGCCTCGCCGCCTTGAAAGAAAACCTCTTTAAGAAGCAGTTGAGTATGGATTAATATTTGATGAGCGACAGCGTGCCGCTGGTTCAAAGATAAAACAGTGTTTACCAAACAAGAAGCTTTTTTTTTCCACAGACCGGAGCCCACTGAGCCAACAAACAAACCACGCTCCGCGGGCAGTGACGGTGGGGCTGAGGACG
The DNA here is from genome assembly GCF_030867145.1 of Opisthocomus hoazin. NCBI lineage: Eukaryota > Metazoa > Chordata > Aves > Opisthocomiformes > Opisthocomidae > Opisthocomus > Opisthocomus hoazin. The sequence goes on along the minus strand of NC_134437.1, from coordinate 8,172,932 downwards.
GGGGGATGCTCCGAGCCCTGGCGCAGCCTGATCCGGCACCCTGTGAGCTGGGAGGACGGCGTGGCTCAAGCCCTGACCCGTGGCTGCAGTTCACAGAATCCCAGCATGGTCGGGGTTGGCAGGGCCCTCTGGGGTCACCCAGTCCAACCCCCTGCCCAAGCAGCGTCACCTACAGTAGGTTGTAGAGGACCTTGTGCAGGCGGGTCTTGAATATCTCCAGAGAAGGAGACTCCACCACCTCCCTGGGCAGCCTGGGCCAGGGCTCCGTCACCCTCAGAGGGAAGAAGTTCTTCCTCGTGTTCAGCTGGAGCTTCCTCTGCTTCCATTTGTGCCCGTTGCCCCTTGTCCTGTCGCTGGGCACCACTGGAAAGAGTCTGGCCCCGTCCTCCTGACCCCCAGCCTGCAGATATTTAGAGGCATTTCGAAGGTCCCCTCTCAGCCTTCTCTTCTCCAGGCTGAACAAGCCCAGCTCCCTCAGCCTCTCCTCGTAGGAGAGATGCTCCAGTCCCCTCCTCATCCTCGTCGCCCTCCGCTGGACTCTCCCCAGTAGCTCCTCATCTTTCTTGAACTGGGGAGCCCAGAACTGGACACAGCACTGCAGATGGGGCCTCCCCAGGGCAGAGCAGAGGGGGAGGAGAACCTCCCTAGCCCTTCTACCCACACTCCTCTTGATGCACCCCAGGATCCCATTGGCTTTCTTGGCACCCAGGGCACGCTGCTGGCTCATGGTCACCCTGTCGTCCCCCAGCACTCCCAGTCCCTCTCCACAGAGCTGCTCTCCAGCAGGTCCGCCCCAGCCTGTCCTGGTGCCTGGGGTTGTTCCTCCCCAGGGGCAGGACCCTGCCCTTGCCCTTGTTGAACCTCATCAGGTTCCTCTCTGCCCAACTCTCCAGCCTGTCCAGGTCACGCTGGATGGCAGCACAGCCTGCTGGTGTATCCACCACACCTCCCAGTTTGGTGTCATCAGCAAACTTGCTGAGGGTACGCTCTAACTCTTCATCCAGGTCGTTGATGAAGAAGTTAAACAAGGCTGGGCCCAGTACTGACCTGAGCTGGCTGATGCAGGAAGATCTTCATCAATATTTCTGCCCAAGAAGAGCGGGTGGAGCTTGCCTGGACCTCACCAAATGCAACCATCTCCCTTCTGCTGTAGGGACGAAGTGGTGTAGCCCCATCCCCTGGGTGGCTGTTGAACCGAGCGCTTCCCAGCTCCTCCCGACCTCTGCTTACACCGGCGAGTCGTGCGTGTTGCTCACAACCGCCGTACTCGGCGCCGGAGGGACCGCTCTCTCCTTCTGTCTACGTCTGTCTGTCCGTCCGCCGGCCCCACGCCTTGTTCCGGAAGCGCAGCGGTCCCCGGGGCTGCAGCTGATGCTGGAGGGTGGCTCGAATTGGCCCCTCTCCGTGGCTCCGAGGATAATATGGTTTGCAAAGGTCTCTGCTAGCTTTGGGGGCGAGAGCACCGCTACGGACGCGCGAGAGTGAGATACGTGTGATTGCCCTGCCCGCCCCAACTCCCCATCGCTCTGCAAAAATGATCCTCACCCCAGGAGCCCAAAAGGCCGAGGGAGCTCTGCCTCGTGCAACATTAAACTCTCCCATTTTCTTCTGCCGCTTTAAAGATTCTCTTTCTTACCGCCAGTGATAAATAATAACGGCAAAAAAAAACCACCCCACAGACACACAACAGACATCAAAAGCCACGAGAAGATTGGCAAACAGAGAGATCTGAAGTGAGCAAAGAGGAGGCCTGGTTGTGAGTCGGTTCACGTAGCCCCGACTTCTGTTGCTTGCCATTAATTTTCCCCGCCATCGCAGGTGGCAGAACAGCGGCGACAGCTAATTACTCTCTCCCTTCCCCCTTTCAGCCCGGTTGCTGGCAGCAAAAGTCGGGAAATTCCCAAATTGCCCCCTTCCCGCCCCAGAATCGCCCGCCCGGGGGGCAGAGGTGTTAGGGGAGGATGCTGTGCCGAGCGGAGCCGCGTTTCAGGGGGCTGAGCTGCTCTTTAGCCGCTAAGGGAACACGATCCCAGGCGGAGCTGGGATAAACCCAGGCCAGGTGGGGTACAAGACCCTACAGAGGCCACGTCTGCGCAACGGCTGCTCTGCACGGCGAGAGGGAAAACAGAGAAACGAGCAAAAACCCCGCTGCTGGGGTTAACCCATCCCTATGCCAAAAAAACCCTGACACCAGGAGATGCCTGGAGGGTGGCGGCCTTGTGGCTTTTCTTCCGGTTAGAAAACACCACCGAGGCCAAGCATTTCGCAGAAACCTGTCAATTTTGACAAAATGTCATTAAACCCCCCCCCCATGCCGGGAAGAGCCGACGCGGCGCAGCTGTAACTTCCCAGTCCGGCTCCGGGAGCGGATTGTGCCGAGCTCCCCTCTCCAACCAGGTTTTCCTTGCATTAAAGACCACACGGACGCGATGTCTTCTGTAAGGGAGCACCAAGAAAACCTCTTGAGGAAAAAGCAGCCGCCTTGATTTCATCGAAGCCGTATTCTCTACGGGGGGGTTTGGGTGGGGGCAGAAGGGGATTTTTGCCTCCTGGGAAATTTTGTTGAATTTTGCTGTTTCTGCTTCACCACCCCAACGAAGGGAGCGAGGGGTCTGCGCTTCAAACCCCGGGGCTGGCTTAGCGGCTCCTCGCTGACGAGCAGCGCGGTTCACGGATGCTCCCCAGCCCAGCGCCTCCGGGTGAAGCCTTCGGGCGAGACGCTCGACCTCGCTTGCTTTTCCCGGCCGGAAAAACCCGGGGCGCAAACCCGGCGCGCGACTTCCCACCCCTGGCAAATTCAAGCAAGGTGACACCGTGTATTCGAAGCAGGGCTGGCCCCGTGGAGCTGGCTCTGGATTTATGCCCGGAGAAGGGGATTGATGTGGTTTAGGCATTTTTCTCCTTTGTGTCCAGAGCTGTTTACTGAGAAACATATTGGGAGGTATTAAAAATAAATGTCGGCGGAAGACCAAGATCCGGTATCTCTATTTGAGGATGAGGGAAGCCATAGGAGATTAAATATTAGAGTGGCTCTTTCCCCAGGGAGAAAAAGAAAAAAAAAATAATCACCCTTTCTCTCTGTTGTTTGCTTTTAAGGCGGAGTAAGTTCCTTTTCACCAGTGAGAGGTTCTCCAGTGGCCCTGGGGATGACACTGAGCTCGGGTTCTGCCTTTTCACACCTCCAGCTGTCTCAGGCCTGGGGCTTGGCGTCTTCCACCCTTTTACCTTTGCAGCAAAGCAGAAACCCCAGTGCCCGGATCCTTCCCCAGACCGCCACACGGTTCTTTTTCCTCCTAACTGTAAATATGAAACCAGGGCTATTTGTATCTTTGACATTAATTGACTTCGCAAATTAATAACTCTTCTGTGTAACCAGGAACGCAATTATTGCTTCGCCGTGCTGCTAGCAGATCTCCAGCTGGAAGGAATCGTTCCTACCAGCAAACTCGATTGTACTAATTAAGTTGTACGAGCCCAGCAGGAGGCAGGTCGTGGTAACCTGTCCCCGGAGGTGCCTCCTCTGTTACTGTCAACCGACGCCGCGGCAGAAACGGAACTGATCGCACGCCTCCGTGTGCACGCTCTGAACTTCCAGGCAGGAGGGATAGAGGGGATTGTAAGCAACGTGAAACTATAACAAAAAAGCCTTAATATTTTCTAGTTTTTAGTAGTCTTTAGTACTGTAACTTGTATTCACAGAATCACAGAATAGTAGGGGTTGGAAGGGACCTCTGTGGGTCACCCAGTCCAACCCTCCTGCCGAAGCAGGGTCACCTACAGCAGGCTGTAGAGGACCTTGTCCAGGTGGGTCTTGAATATCTCCAGAGAAGGAGACTCCACAGCCTCCCTGGGCAGCCTGGGCCAGGACTCCGTCACCCTCAGAGGGAAGAAGTTCTTCCTCATGTTCAGACGGAAATTCCTGTGCCTCAGTTTGTGCCCATTGCCCCTTGTCCTGTCGCTGGGCACCACTGAAAAGAGCTTGGCCCCGTCCTCCTGACACCCACCCTGCAGATCTTTGTATTTGTATTCCTGCATGCACAGTGATCTAACGATGTTACACTAATCTCTGCTTTCTCATTAAGGAACGTAGTGGAAGGACATGGGCACAAGCTATCACTTACTCATTAGACAAAATAATTAAGTGAAACAAAAGTGGTCTTGGTTCCCAGCAAATAATTGGGATAATTGTGGGATAAAAGAGACTCCTAAATAATTCTACTCCAGACAGCTCGGCCTTGGGAGGGCAAACGCGCCAAGCTCCAGAGATAAGGAGCCACCAAGAGGGCAACGAGACCGGAGCCAAACAACCTGAAGGACACGATGGATGAAGAGGATGGACCTTCATCTCAGGACCCCTGAAGACCACCCAAAGCTGCTAACAGACGCGCGTGAAAGATATTTACATATGCTAAACAGTTCTTAGAAATACCATGAATATTTACATACGTGACTGTATTTAAGCTGAAGTAACAGGGTGCCTGGCACGCACGTTTGGAGGAGAAATCCCCCGTGTGCCCGGCGCCGCGATGAAGAATCCCTGCTGAACAGTGTGCGTTGTGCTGTGAGGTTTTTCCTACCGGATCTTCAATCAGGAGCGATGAGCAGGCACCTGGTTGCTGCGAGCTGTCTCCTTCTTGGCTCAGACACGGGCCCTCCCGACCACGAGCCGGAGCCGGGAGGCTGAGCACGATGCTCTCCTCTCCCAAAGGGTGATGACAACCCACTCCGTTCTCCACACCCATGGTTTTGTCAGCTTAGACTGAGAAACTTTCGGGAGAAGTGGTGTTTCCCAATGCTAGCAGCCCTCATACCCACGTCCAAGCACCCACGGGAGCGACCCTCCTCGGTGCAGAGTCATCTGCTCAGCTCCTGCAGCCACTGAGACCCACGGAACGCGACGTGGTGACCAACGAACCTCGCTGCCGCAGGGTCTCATCCAACCCTGCCCTGGCTCCATGCCTAGGGATCAAGGGATGGTTGGGACTGCCACGCTCTGCCTTCTGCCCAGTTGCGCGTGATGCAACTTCTCCTCCTCCAACGGCCCCACCAGTGCCGAACCGAGCCCTGCAACTGCTCGCGCCCCGCTCCGAGCTCGCTGGAGCACTGACTGAAGATCCCAGGTGGTGACAACGACCTTACCCACTCAAGGAGAAGGTCCCACTCCAGGACAGCCCATCCCCTACGTGCCCCCACATCTCCAGCCCAGGCACCTCTGCTCTGGCCCCTTCCGAGCCCTGCTCCGCGCTGCTGGGGTTAGAGGGGCTTCCGGCGGCTGCTTAAGGGTTACACGGAGACAGCAATGGAGTTGTATTGTTCAAATCATAAAAGACTATGCAGAAGGAAAAAAAAAAAAAGGAATTTTCCCCTAATAGACTTTTCACTCGGCGCGCTTTGCTCATCATGTCCCCAAACAGATGGCTCCGCCAGCTCGGTGCCAGGCCTCTCAACCCCCTCCAAGCGCCAACGAATCTCCGACCGAGGACTTGCTGCATGCAGCAAAACGCAGCAGAGGGCCCAGCACGGAGGCAACCGGAGCCTCCCAACGCGTAACAACGTCACCGAGGCAGGAGCGGCGCCGGGGAGCCCAGCGGAGCGGGGACGCCGGGACGAGAACCGCGCCGCAGCAGGGCTGTGCTGGGGACCGGGCGCTGCGTCTGGCTCCGGCCATCCCATCCTCTGGCCAGAGGCCACGGGGATGAGCTAGGAAGACCACCAAGCAGTGATGAACTTGAGAGCACGTGGCGTAGCCACCAGAAACCGCAGCTGCCGAGCGCTCTCGGGTCACCTGGAGGGAGGAACTGCAGGGTCGGGAATGGGAGAAGCTTTCAGCGGAGGGGTGGTGCGAGATGCGGGGTGCCGGCGAGCGGGGCGGCCACCTTACCTGTACTGGGTGACGGCAGGGTTGGCCTTGGCCGAGCAGTGGAACTTCACAGTGTTATCCTCTAGGACCGGCTGCGGCTCCACGGACAAGTTCACCAGGGGGGGGTCTGCAAAGAGACAGGGTACGAGCCCGTCAGCGACCCGGAGACGCGGCCCAGCATCCTTTTGCCCGCTGCCTGCCGGGCTTCTGAGTCTGGAAAGCAAAATTTGGTTATAAGAAAACGCGGCAAAAGCCCCGAGGCTCCTCGATGCTGTGATACAACGCTTCGGGCTTTGTAGGACAGGCTCACGTCACGCACGTCTCTTGCCTGGGAGGACTTCAGTAAAGAAGGCAGAAAGGGGAGCCGCGCGCGCCGTTCGATGCAGCATTTCACTTCAAAAACCTTAATGCCGGCTCTGATTCCTGTTTAAGGAAATAAACTCGCCAGCTTTGATAAGCTCCCGTTTAATATCTCGCTGCGTAACGATGATCTTTTGTCTATCTGCTAACTCGAAAGTGGCATTTCTGCTCTTTCATCAGCCTAATTGTCCCTGCCAGGTCCTTACTGGTGTCACACGCCTTTCAGCTCTTCCAACTGGTGCTGGCTTGCTCTTCTCCTCTTTACATGATAAGCATCTCAACGCTTCAGCAGCAAACAAAACTTCAAGAGAACCGATGAAAGCAAGCAAGAAGAGCAAAGGGTGCAAGGTTTAGATGGGGGATAAGAATATCCAGAGCTGCAGTTTTTGCGGTGTCTGAGATGGGGTGGCAGACCCCCAGCTTCTGAAGGACGTGTCTGGTTTTGGTTAAGATGGGGCTGGAGGTAGCACAATGCTTGATTTCTGGCTCAGCCATTGCGAAGCCATGGCTCTAACGCAACCCCAAGGAGCGTCGTCGTCTTTAATGGGGATGAAAGTTCTCCCTCCACCACCTTCCTCCACCGCACACCAGCCCAGGAGACCTGGCTCTCTGGCAACTGCTCAGCGCCTTTGCTCGAGGGTACGGGCTCTAACGGGGACCGCCGATGCCAGAACCTCTTGACTGCCACCTCCCTCCTGGGTACCACTTTGCGACGGGCGCAACCTCCCGTGGAACAAAGCGATGCCGCCTGCCGAGGCGCAGGCAGGGCTGGCGCTGGCAGAGCCGCAGGGGAGGAGAGGAAGGCAGAAAGCCTGTCCCACGTGCCAAGAGTGCAGGACAGCACCCAAAGCCACCCTGAATTCATTCCAGCCGGTCTCTCCCTGCAAGGTGGCTTGGGATCATGCTTGCAGCAAAGCCGCCGGCCGGGGATGGAAGCGGAGTCTGCGAGGTGGCCTCAGGGGAGAAGGAAAGGCGGTGGTGGGCTGGTGGCGTGCTGCAGTGCCTCCTCCTCTTCCTCCTCCTTGGCCGTGTCCCCACCTCATCAGGCCCCGTGATATTTACCCAGCCAGAGCCCCGCTTTTGTGGGCGAGCAAAGCCACCTGCCTTCTTGACGGGAAATTACGACGGGGAAATTATAGGTATTTTCCATTTACCCTAATCTCATTTTAAAATGTGCAATTCAAATGACAATAAAGATGGGCGCAGTTGGGAATATAAATGAGCTTCCCTAAGGGAACAGCCCAGAGATCTACAGCGGGCTCCTAATTCATTTGCAGGCATCCTGACACTTCCCTATTGTTATACAACACCAGCTAATCACCTTCCTTTGTTAAATATGAATCACACTTCTCTTCAGTAGCTTCCCCATCGTCTGATGGTTTGGTAGCCGTGGAGGATTTACAGAGGAACCTCTGTATTAAAATGAGCCCGGCTCCCTCCCGCACTCCAAAAAAAAAAAAATTAAAAAAAATGGGAGATTAAAAAGGAAGAAAGAAAAAAAAAGAGCAAAGGAAATGAATGAAAGCCTTTGATCTCGCCTTTCACAAATGGGATTGGGCTGTCGGATATTGCGGGAGCTTCCCCGCGAGGCGACGGGTGCCGCGGAGAGCGTGGGTTTGGGTGTGCGAGCGCGGTTTGGGGCATTTTAAAGAAGAAAAAAAAAAAAAAGAGAGACAAATTGTAACTCATCAGAATGTAATTCCACTCGGTTACAATTGTAATTCCTGCCTGGCTTCTCGTAATTAATTTGAATGATGGAATCAGAGAGACCAGCCTACAGGCAGCCGGGAGGAGAGCGTGGGTGCGCGCGTTCGCACGCCCGGGCGCTGCGCATCCCTGCGAGCCCGCTCGCGCCGGGGCACCGGCCGGCATCGCTCCTCGCCACCAAAACCCCTGAGCAAACCCCTCGGCTCCCACTGCTCTAAATTGGCCCCGGGGATAAGCTCGCTGGGCTCACGGGCTGCGCTCCGCTGTCGGGTGCAGATCCCTCTCCGCGCTGTCCCCTCCGGACCCCCAGACGAGCCCTTCCACACCTCCACCCTGAAGCCAAAAGCAGCTGGTGGGCCAAACAAGGAGGAAGGAGGAGCTGGAAGCAAAGATGCCTCTTCAGCTCTGGGCTTTCACGCTCCCCAGCACGAAAGGGAACCAAACTCTCTGATGCTACAAGGATAAGCGCAGCAGGAGACCCTCCAACACAGCGACGCGGCCCTCGTTTCGCTCATCACCCTGCTCTGCTTGCCTTCTCCTGCTCCCACCTCAGAATCACAGAATCACAGAATGGTAGGGGTTGGAAGGGACCTCTGTGGGTCACCCAGTCCAACCCCCTGCCCAAGCAGGGTCACCCAGAGTAGGCTGTAGAGGACCTTGTCCAGGCGGGGCTGGAATATCTCCAGAGAAGGAGACTCCACAGCCTCCCTGGGCAGCCTGGGCCAGGGCTCCGTCACCCTCAGAGGGAAGAAGTTCTTCCTCATCTTCAGACGGAACTTCCTCTGCTTCAGTTTGTGCCCGTTGCCCCTTATCCTGTCACTGGGCACCACTGAACAGAGCTTGGCCCCGTCCTCCTGACACCCACCCTGCAGATATTTAGAGGCATTTCTAAGGTCCCCTCTCAGCCTTCTCTTCTCCAGGCTGCACAAGCCCAGCTCCCTCAGCCTCTCCTCGCAGGAGAGATGCTCCAGTCCCCTCCTCATCCTCGTAGCCCTCCGCTGGACTCTCTCCAGCAGCTCCTCATCTTTCTTGAACTGGGGAGCGCAGCACTGGACACAGGGCTCCAGATGGGGCCTCACTGGGCCAGAGTAGAGGGGGAGGAGAACCTCCCTCGCCCTGCTGCCCACACTCCTCTTGATGGGATCCCCAGGATGGCATTGGCCTTCTTGGCACCCAGGGCACGCTGCTGGCTCATGGTCACCCTGTCGTCCCCCAGCACTCCCAGTCCCTCTCCGCAGAGCTGCTCTCCAGCAGGTCCGCCCCAGCCTGTACTGGTGCCTGGGGTTGCTCCTCCTGCAAAAAAAATCCAGATGCAGTCAAATCCCTTCTTGCCGTGAAAAATAAGAGGTGTAAAAACGAGCAACCGCGTACGTGTGCGCGTACGGGGGCGAATGGCTGTGGGTGAGCAATCGCCCTGCTCCTCCCCGTCCCGGCGCGCTGGGTGTGCGGTTCCACAGAGCTGCTGGGCTCCAGCAGTACAAATAGCTGATGGCACATCCAACTATTAAAGATGATTTTAATCCCACTTGCGATGTTCGGCGCATAGCTCGCGGAGGGCTGACTGATGTGGCTGGTGGGACAGAAATCGCATTGAACAGACGTTCCAGCTGGAGTCGCTTAGTGTCTCCATTACAGACCCCGCTCCGGGTTTTTTTTTACCAGTTCCTGCCCCTCCCCTCTTTTATTTTGGAAGGGGAGGGTTTTATGACTCAGCTATTTCATGGCTGCTCAGGCTGAGATTGATGGGAGGCGAACTTCAGCTCCGCGTCGGCTGGAAGAGGATATTCTCTCCCACCGCGCGCACGCACCCCGCGCTGGGAATAGCCCCCGCCCCGCCGTTTCCTTGCCGGGCGCCAGCATTTTGGACACTTTTTTTGAGCTGTGAGAGAAAACGAAGGCAGGAGGCGTGATTTACCAGGCTGCTGCTTCCCGGGAGGGATCATTTTCGGTTCTTCCGAACCGTGCGGCTGGGCGACGTTTGCGACGGTGGAGGCAGAGATCTGCGGGCTCCAGGGTGAAAAGCAGCAGGTGGTGCTGGGCTGGGGCAAGCTCACCAGCCAAAACCCGCTGCTCCCTCCTTCTCCTTGGAGAAAGCGCTTCTTTTTTCCCCCCCAAGGCGCTGCTTCTCTGCTAGCTGTTGGAAGAAGACCCACGGGAAGGACCTCTTCATCTTCGGGGTAGGCAGCCTACCTCGCCGTTGCAGCCAGCCTCGCCCAGGCCAGTTCCCCGGGAAAAACGAGTGGCCCAGATCATTTTTTTGCCGAAGAAAAATACTTTTTTTCACAAAGTGAATGCAGCCAGCTGCCTGCCAGGTTGGGAGAGAAACCCATGAGGCTGGGCAGCAGCTAGAGCCGGCGCTTGCGGCCGGGATAAAGTCCGCCCCGCCGCAGGCTGGTGAACCCATCTTGGTGTTTTTCCATCCCTCCATCACCCACTCAGCACCGGGAAATCGATATCCTCGTCAGACCCCATTAAGAACAACATACTTTTAATAGCTGGATGGGATATTATTATTATTACTTTCACAGTGTGGAGTATTTAATGGCTCGGAATGGAGATCGGTGTCCGCTGTTGGGTCTTTCTCTTCCCAGCGCCGATTCCGTCAGGCTCGGGGATGCAGCTGGCATCTCCCGCCCCGCACAGCGTAACGACCCCTCCGGCTTCGCGCCGTTTGCGAGCACGCGCGCGCGTCTCCAGCTCTTTGCCGGCTGCAAGATCACCCACGCTCTCCTCTCGTTTCATCTGCCCGGTTCTGTCAGGACATGCCACCCGGCGACCCAAGAGCCCGTTAACGGGCCGGCAGCAGAAGCTGGGAGTCTTAAAGGGTGAATTTTCTGCCGTGCCTGAGTTTGTTCAGCCAGTTTTACCTGGGCTCTGGAAAGCAGCTGGTGTGCTAATATTGAACACCCTGCGCTTGCAAATTGTCGGTAAATACAGCTGCAGGAACGGTGCCCGCAAACGGAGCCCGGCTGGGGGGAGGTCGGGACGAGCCCGAGAGCTGTGGCAGAGGAGGAGGGAAGAGAGCTGTGAAACGCGAGTTGTCGAGGAAGGAGGATTTTGCTTGGTGGATTTACAGTAAAGGGTGAATGATACGGCTGCCGACGCGCGCCCGTCCCCGTCAGACGGTGACTGCCGCTCGCCGCGTTTCACGGGAGGGAGATGTCCCACCGAGCCCGTGTCCAACATGCCATCTCCGTGGAGAACGACACACAGAACAGCTTGCAAGGCTGGAAACACGCCTTCTTGCACCAGAAATCTAAGGGGCCTTATCTCTACTACCGGCTGCGTCCGGAGATGCTGCTTGCTCAGCCAAAACCTTTCGGGATCCATCCCTGCTCCAGAGACACCAGGGGCCTGGACCAGGGCACGCAACGCCCAGGGGCCACCAGATTGTGGCAGCTGGGGCTGCTTTTGCTCCAAATCACGGACACAAGATGTAAAAGCTGGGAAGCAGCCTCTCCCCGTGGGTGTTTGTGTCTGTCTGGTGCCCCAGGGAGCTCAGAGGAGGTGAGATCTCCCATCTGACTACACCGTATCAATGTACCAGTCAATCCCAGTAAAAGGAAACCCCCAAATCCCAGCATCCCGCTCCTGACCGGAGTCAAGACAACGCCATGGAGAGAGCGGGGAGGCTGGGATCACGCAGCACCCAGAGCCAGCTCGGCCGGCCGCGTACTCACGCTGGATGTCAATGGTGACGGAGGTCTCCTTCCCGCCGGGAATGGCTTTGTTGGTGGCGCGGCAGACGATGTTCTCCCCGTTCTCAATGTCGGAGGGGGCGATGAAAAGGGTGCTCATGATACTCTCCCGCTTGCCGTCGCGGAGAAGCGTCTGTGGGGGGGAGAAACAGAGCTGAGAAAAGGCAGTTTCCTACAGGAGAGGGGCCCCTTTCCCTGGCCCGTGTGAGCTTCTCAGCCAAGCAGCGCTCTCCACAAGAACAGTTCCTCCAGCCGGGATCTGCCAAGAAGCCTTCGGGGAACAGCGCAGGCAAATTTCACTGCGCGTCCCTGGGATCTGGGCGCTTAACTCCCATCTGCTTCCCTCCAGCCATGCTGTGCCTAGACCTGGGAATGGCAGCTCAGCGAGAAACACGGCACCCACCACCCCAGGAAAGAAGGAGCCGGGGGACAGGTAGGGACAACCGGCTTCTTGAACCCGCTGTCACCTTCTGCACCTATGCCAGGTGGGTGCAAAAAGCTGCCCGGGTCACTTCACAGAGCAACGAGTGGTGATGCCGTGGTCCAGACCAGCCCAGGGCAAGACATCACCGCTCTGGCTCGCTTTGGGCTGGTGATTACCGTGATGGGGACGCGAGGACGCCGGAGATCCAAAGCCTCGAGCCTGGCGCAGCGGCGGTTTAACCAGCTCCGTCTGCTCAGCCTCAGCGCCTCGTTTCTTCCCTGGACTTCTCCAACTTTGACTTCCAGCCGTGGTGTCGTGCCGTGCCTTTATCAGCGAGCCACTGCCTTATCAAACTCCTGGTCCTTCTGCAAGTTCCTACAGACCGTGGTCACACCACCCTGTAGCCTGGTCTTTGGTAAACTCAACCGACCGAGCCCGCGGAGGCTCTCGAGATCTTGCGCGGTTTTCAATCCTTTAATCATTCTCTGAGCTCTCCTCTGACCTCTCTCCGGTTTAGCAACATCCTTCGGGGGCCAGAAAAGCCAGAAAGACAGCTTCTCCCAGCCGCTGATGATGGTGGTGAATGCCCATGGATACACCCATCCCATATCTATCTATTTTGGACCCCACCAGGCAGTTTCCAAGTCTGCATCCTTCAAGTTTCCTCCTCACAAGCGCTTTACTGAACGACAACGTGACTGAAGCTTGACCAACCTGCATTGCTCGCGACACATTTGTGCATACCAATTCGTGCCTCCACCAGGCAGAGAAGAACTGACTGAGAACTTGCCACCACGATCAGCCCAGAAGCTGGGGAGAAGCAGGACCAAGACCTATTAGTACGTGATCGTCAGGGCCTGAGTGTACCACCAGCCCTTAATTTCCCTGATGAACCTCATCTGGGGTCTCTACCCAAGTGCCCTCCACCCATAGGCCCAAGAGCTGTATTTAAGCTCCAGCTCCAGCTCCAGCTCTTGGTGTGCTGCTGGGGTCTGGATTTCCTGGCTTGACTTCAGAGCTGCCTCATCCCTAGGGACTTTCTGGAGATTGCTGTGCTGTGGTTGACCCTTCTGTGGCCACCAAACCTGTTCTGCTCCTCTGGTGCTATGCCCTTGGTGGTAAGGATGCTGCCCTGGGCTTGCTTTATTCTCACCCTGTGTGCCCTTCCCTTGTGGAATGGGCCCGCTTTTGGGGCTCAGGATGTGGGGAACCCTAAGCCTGTGCAGGACCTTCCCCTCACAGTGTCCCTGAGCTTTGGGTTAGCCTCCAAACCCTGCAGAATCCCATAATACCCCCTATGGCTATAGGGACTGTTCCCCATTCCATTCAATGGGGAAGTATGGGGGGCTTCAGTCAGCTGGGGGGGGGGCTGCATGTTAAGCAGCTGGTGGGTTGGAAATTTTGAGAAACGAAGAAATTATCACCCCATATCAATGGTTTTAGGCAATTGGTAGCCTGAACAGGCTTTCTTCTTGGTTGACCAGATCAAATGAAATCTGGGTTGGGTTTTAGAAGGAGGAAAATTGAGGCATGGTCTAAAAGGGAAAGGCTTCTCTGACCTGAAAAATGAAAGCCTCCCATTCAAAAAATGGCTATAATTTTTTTTTTCTGAATGGTGTCTCCCTTTTTTTAATGTTTCACCAGGTTAAGGCAATCATGAAAATGGTCAGTTTAGGGTTTCCAGTGCATGTGTGGGGATGGTGCTACCTGAGGTGACAAACTCTGACGCAGCTGGTGCTGGCTGCCCACCCTGTGCATGCCTGGCCCTGGAGCATCGCTGTTCCCTGCTCGGGGCAGGGCTGTGTTTGTGGAAGGGCCTTGTGGAATCCTCCAGTAAATCAGGAGAAACTGAGGTTCAGCCTCAGAAACTGAGGTTCTCCTGACCCCAGGAGAAGATACTCCCCTTCCAGACCATCCCTGCCAGCTGCTTAAAATGCCATGGAAATCTCTACTGCGTGTGCGATGGAGCTGCAGCCTGAGAAGCTCTGCTCTGGAAGGTATTTTTTGGAAATATTTTAAAGAAAAATAAAGGAGGGCCATTCCTCCTTCTCTGCTACCCACTACTTGTGGGCCTGAAAGGGAAAGGGCTGAAATGTTGGCTCCCCGGGGCTGGGTCTGAGCAGTCTGCAGTGGGGAGGAAAGCTTTGGGGTGAACAGCAGAAGTCATAAACAACTGCCTGTCAATGGCCTGGCTTCTAATTAATTCCACTTGATCGGAGAGAGGGAGAGGTCAGTTCTCTGTGGGTTTAATTAGTGCTGCTTCTTGTGTTTGCATGCAGGGAGAAGGGGCAGTTCCCCCCTCTGCTCACACCCAGCAGCTCCAAGGACGCAGCTCGGCGTCAGCGGGGACACGGGTGTGCTCTGCGCAGTGACGGGGAGCAGCGGGACGGTGGCTTGGCTCCTCCGCTTGTCCAGGCGGATCGGGATGTTGCTGGCTTCACAGTGGCAGCAGAGGGTGAAATGTTTATTCAGACATCTCCAGGAGCTCGAGGGACGCCTCTGACTCGGGACTTTGAAGTCTGCTTGCGTTACAAATGGCTGCAAGCTGACCCGTTTTACGTCTCGAGTTTTGTTCTTTCGAAATCTTCATTAGAAATGTCAAGTGCTGCTGAATCTTTAGCGCTTCACAGGCGTCCATAAACAGGAGAACATGTGGGTACCCGTTCTGAGTACACTGCTGATTGCTCTTTGATGTTTTCCTTTATGACCCAATAAAGGCTTTCCATTTAAATTAAAAAATGCCAACAACCCTGACAATTTTTCATGGCAAATTGCAGCTGGAGGAGGGGACGTACGTTGCTGCAGCCACCTTGTGCTCCTGAGGTTCTGCCACAGCCAAGGCCAGGTCAGCTGGTGTTCTGCATGATATTAACACCACCCCCAGGAGGGATTTTTGGGGGGAGAAGTGGGCACACCAGGCAACTTGAAAGCTGTGAGAGGGTACAAGAAGCCAGCTGAACTCAAAGCTTTGGTGACAGCTTGTGGCTTCCCCCTTGCACCCTCCTGACTGCTTTCCTCTCCACCGAGAGGGTGATGTGGGGTGAGAGCCTCGGCTCTGCAGAGCTGAAGGCACTGCCCTAGATGTTTTGGGGCTGCATGAAGAGCGGTGTCAGGTCTGGTACGCCTTTCAGAAGCAAGGGAAGAGCACAGGGTGTTTCCCCCCCAGCCCCATCCTGCCTCACCTTGGAGTAGGTGGCTCCGTTGACGACCTCTCCTTTCCGCATCCAGACGATGGAGGCCGCTGGCTTGGCGTTGTCTGCGTGGCAGGTCAGGTTGAGGGGGTCTCCTGCTCTCAGGCTGATGATGGGGCCTCCCATGATGATAGGATCATCTGGAGGAACTGCAAGGAAACAGCACGGAGGAGACAGTCACTTGCTAGCATGAAACCAACCTTCCCGCTGCCACCAGTGGGGTGTGGGCTGCCAGGACTGGACTGTGACATCTCCAACCTCTGCAGCTAGCTTTGATGGGGCTGTGGCAGCATGCAGCCCCATCCCACCTGGTTACAGCTGGCTTGGCTTTTGCTGCTAGCAGAAAAGCTGTGCCCCAGATCTGAACTACAGAAACTGGCTGAAGTTTCACGGGGGACACGGGCCCGGTGGTTGCCTGAGCTTTGCAGTAATATGAAGGATCAAGGAAGTGGTAGAGAAATCCACCAAGGGCTACTAAATACTCCGAAGCACCTCTGGCCTGGGACAGTCCCTGAGCTGCAAACTGTGGGAAGATGGAGAGCATTCGAAAGAAATATCCCTGCTTGCTGGCCCCGCTCTTCTAGTGCTCCCCAGGCAACTGTAACTGGCTGGGGCTGGATGCGGGATATGGGGCTCAGAGGGGCTTTGGAGTGAGCCCTGTTCTTCTGACTGCAAATTGGAAGGTAGGTGAGGGTCATCTGGGCAGGGGAGCTGGGTTTGGGCTGTTACCTACTGCTCTCAGGGGGGGAACAGCTCATTATGGGCATCGGGAGCGTGGCTTGCAGATGGCTGCCGTTGAAACGGGCTCCCTTGCCAGCCCTGCTTCATGGAGGGCTGGAGGAACCCCTGAGCACTCCCTTGCCCAGCTTTGATTTCCCTGCCTGTGCTGCTGCCTCGCCGCACAGAAGGTTGCAAAGCTCCTCTCATCCGGTCGGACTCCCTCTTGCCGCGGTGAGTCTTTCAAGCGTCTCCCTCCGCGAGAGCAGATTTTGCCGGGGGTGTTGAGGAGACGTTGAAGATCTCAACCTTCCTTTGACATCACCTCGGCCTGACAGCCTGTGTGAGGCTGCATCCTCCTTACAGGGTGCAGCTTTGCTGGTACCACGCAGCCCCTGGGCATCTGTTCCTTGTTCATGCCAGAGACAAGGAGGAGGGGTGGAAGCAGGAGCTGAGGGGCCACCTGAGCGTGGTCTCCTCTTTCGTGACAAGCTCTTGGGGCCTGGCATCTCCATCAACACCCCCAGCATGGCAGAAGATGGTAGAAGCATGGTAGAAGATGGGCAATTAAGATGGAGAGAGAGGCTTTCACCCTGTGGAGAGGACCTTCCACCTCTGGTGCCCTGATAGGGTCTGCTCTAGCCAAGACCTGCTCTGAAGATGGAGGGGTCTGTATGGCTGTCAGTCCAGCTCTTCCCAACCAGATCCTTTGGGCAACCCAGTGTAGGTCTGGCTACAGAGATGCGTTGCCCAGCCACCTTGTGGCCTGTTTTGGGACCTCTTGGGGCCCACATGGCGTTGGGAAGCCAGCAGAAATGTGGAGGACGCAGTGGAAGGTCATCTCTGTTGCGGCCCCTCTTGCCCAAGCAGAAGTGCTCATGCTGGTAAAGGATGTGGAAAGATATTGCTGCTTCACACCCAGCTTCACAGAATGTTCGAGGTTGGAAGGGACCTCTGTGGGTCATCTAGTCCAACCCATCCCAGCTTGGAAGCAGGGGCCAAAAGCCTCCTACCCTTCAGCAGCCTCACCAAGGGATGCAGCTGGGGGAAATCTGCTGATTTTTTTTTTTTTTTCCACCAAAGTGGAGCTGATTTTGTTACCAGTCCTGGCTCTTCCCCCTCCTCCCTGAGCTGGCCGGCACCAGGCTGAGCCACGCCAATCGAATGTCAAAGTTGGCCAAAGGCATCTCCACTTCTGCTCCTGAGCTGCCCCGGCGTTTCAGCTGGCTGGGAAATATTAAAAAATACTCCTCGCTGGCTCCTCGGGCGCAGGGCTGGATTCGGGAGACGCAAGGGGATTACGTTCCCTGACAATTCCAAGGTGGCTGCGGGATCTGTAGGCGAGGCAGACGTGCTGGTTGCACACAACGCTGGTCGCGTAGACATCTGCCAAGCGCCGTGAGTAATGGGATTTTTCAGCTCAGTGGGTGGAACCCAGGGACTGGGGAAAAAAAAGCTTTTCTACATGGATCCAAAATGTACAATTTTTTTTCAGGCTACAAGAGCAGAAAAAAAAAAAGGTGAAAATCTGTGGTTTGGGTTAGTTGAAATGCGTCAGCCTCTGAAATATGAAAATGTGGAAAATTCTGCTTCATTCTGATGCTGTTTAACTATTAAGGAAGTATTTCTTTCCACTGTTTAAAAAAGAACCCTTTCTTTGGGTGAGTTTATACTGTTTTTAAAGAAAAACCCTGATACTTTTCAACAGCTTTTCTCCCCCTCGCTGGAGCTATTAATTGAATTTGACCTCAGCTTGGGAAATCTTGGAAATTCATCTTGTGGAGCCAGGAAGAAAACCCAACCCACGAGCCTTTCTCTGAAGAGCATCTTGGGATTAAATGCAGGGACCTTTCACAGTGGGATGTTTAACATCCCTGCCTGGTGTCCTGCAAACGCCTGGTCCCACTGGGTGCCAGCTGAAGGCTTCCATTTTTTGCAGCTCAACATCGCGTCCTCAAAGCAGTCCAGCCTGTCCCTTAGCTGCCCATGAAACCTAGGGGACATCACGGGGCGGGGGACAACCTCGTGCATGGGACCGCTTGTCTTCCCTGTGCCAGAAAACCTCCTCTTCCAACCTGCTGTTTCCCTGTCTTGGATTAGCAGCGAGGCTTGGGGAGCTGCTTAAGGAGCTGAGAAGGGGTCCCGATGACATCTTCCCAGGTAAGTGGTTGTCATCCCCCGGTTACACAGGTAGCTGCGAATTATTGATGGTCTCCAGGCTGGCTAAGCAGGGGATCTGGCTGGGGAGGAGAGGGTCTGACGAACAGGAATCGGCAACGTCTCTCAACAGCCCTAACTTCTGCAAAAACGAAGGATGGATGCGTTCCTTCGGCGCTCAAACTCCAGCCTGGGAGAGGAGGAGGAGAATGAAAGATAAAAAGAGGGGAAGAAGAAAGCAGGGAAAGCCAGAAGGCAGTAGCAGAGAGCCGTGATCCATTATTCATCCCCCGTGCTCCCAGGATTGGTGGTTATTATAAGGCACCACTACAGAATCCGGGCTCCTAATTTTTAATCACGTAGCTGTCGAAGCGCTGGCCTTTCTGATTAACTCAGAAAGTTATAAATAGGAAGCGTTGTTTGGGGCCGTGGAGGGGGGTTTATTCCTGGCAGCAGAGAAAACAGAGTTAACCTTTACATGCTGGGAAGGCTGAAGAAGAGGATGAAAGCGAAGGGATGCAGGAACCTAGCACAGGGTGTCACCGATGGGCTACAAGAGGAGCTAGAAGCTGGAGATGGATGATGTGCAGCTGCTCGAGGGGTGGGAGTCCAGGCAGACCATCCCCAGATGGACACCGTGGTGGGACCTTCTGCGGTGGGAGGTGGAACAGCCCAGCAGAAGGTTTGCTGTTCCTCACGGTGAGCTCAGGACTGCAGCTGGAGAACTGCTCTGGTCTTCGCTGCAGACGCAGCTTCCCAAAGAAACCAGGACGAGCTTCTCCCTATCAAAACTCCGATTTTCTGTCCAAACACAGGGCTTGCTGAATATTTTTAACCCAGCCTTGGACGGGCATTAATCTGTTCTCCATGGCTGTGGGCTGCTTGGATGAGTAAGGACGGCCTGGGGTCCCTGCTCCTGGCCCTTTGGAGGGCTTTGGGAGAAGCCTGTTTTACAGCACCTCAGCATAACGAAATCCAAACGAATGAGTGCTGCTCTTGGGCTGTGCTTTCAGCAATTTCTTAAATTAGCTGGCTAGTTAGAGGCTTTCCTGTGTGCAGTCCCACCCTGCAAGACTTAACTGTATGATTAATCAACGAGACCACGCGGAATTATTCGGCGCTGAACTAATACCCCAGGCTAACGCTGCAGCTCTGGCTAAGAAATAACAGAGATGTCTCTCAGTGCTCCTGGCAGCTGGACAGCCTTGTGGTGAGCAGGCAGAGCCTCAATTATTAGCGATATTTATTGAGATAACAGGATCCTCCAGGCAGGAGTCAGCTCCCGGAATTGGAGGAAGCAAAAAGCCCTCCAGCCACCAGCACTTCTTCCTAATCGACGCTGACCGCTGCTTTTATTTTTGGCGTGGCTGGGGCCTCCTCGCTGCTGGGTTTTGCTGCAAGCCCTAAGAGATTCAACCCCAGATGCTCCCTGGTGGGGAAGGGCTGGAGAAGCAGCCATGGAGCAGCCCCTGAGGATTGCTCGGAGCTGTGTGTCCGCAAATAATGCGCAGCTGATGTGGGACTCGGTGGCAAGAGTCCCCGGAGGCATGGAGATCCCTTGGGTAAGTCACTGCTCGTCTTCCCTGCGGCATCTTAAGCCAAGTACTGGTGACCAGAAGATGCTCTCGGTGATGGCAAACCGTTGGGAGGTGTTGCCTAGCCCCACAGCTGAGCCGAAGCGTAGGTCAAAAGCGTCCCCAGTATGAGCCCTGCAAAGGGCGTTCGCCTTCGCGAATCCAAGCTGCGTCCCACGCTGGGGCATTCTGCAACCAGGTTTGACTGCTGAGAGGAGCAGGATTTGACCTGCAGCCTCCGCGGGCTCCTCTTCCTCAGCATCTCAGGAAGATGCTGTCCTGCTCCCAGGGTAGCAAGACTAGCAGGGTGTGGCTTGGACAAGGAGCTTGGTGTTAATGATGTTCAGCAACATGAGGAGTTAATTAGCTGCTGTATCATTTATTTATTAGGGTGGTTGGACTGGATGGCCCACAGAGGTCCCTTCCAACCCCAAACATTCTGTGATTCCGTGACCATTTCCGTGCTCTGCTTGGGACTGGCACATCCCCTTCTCTGCTGGGGGACCAACATTGCAGCAGAAGAACTGGGGGAAGGTTGCGAGAAGACGGGGGATAAAGCAGGAAAACCTGGACACTGAGGAAGAAAGAAGGATCTCCGGTTCATCAAGTATCTAGGATGGCTTCCCAAGAGGAGGAAAAGGGGCTAGGAAACAAAACTGCTTTCAGGATGGAGCTTGGATAAGAGAATCCCCTTGCAGGGATTGTGTTCCTGGCAGCAGTTTTCCAGCAGGCTGCCCAGGGTCCCGCCGCGTTATCAAGCCTGAAGGCTACAAATTGTGAGGGCTGCAACCACCGCGGAGCGGCTTACAGCTACACGAACGTTTAGCTTTTCATTTATCAGGACTTCACACATTTAGGATTCGGATTTCCAGCAGCTCTCCAGAGCTAGGAAGGATATAAAGAGGCTCTTTGGCTTTGTCCAACACTTCCAAGGCTGAGGCTTTGCTGTGTCTGAGCGCTGTTGCTGGTTATGTTTTTCAGGGCTGCGCGAACTGGAGGCTGCTGGCGAATCTGTGGGGCTCGGTGAGGAGGAAACCTAACCCTGGAGAGCAACTGCATCTTCCCCTCAACCATCTTGACCTGCATCTGTTCTACATCTGCCCTTCCAGGTGCAATTCCCCCCACCTGCGTGTCGCCGGCCTCTGGCCCTGCTGAGGTTGGCAGGGTGGGCATATGGGGGACGCCTGTGTGACGGGCACCCTTCCTGCATCCCTCCCCTGCCAAGCCCTGGCAGGGTCACCCACCTCGGGGAGGGTGCAAACGGGATGGGGATCTTACAGGGCGATTACATGGTCCATGCAATATGGATGAGTCTTAACGAGCTGCCCCGGAGTCCTTGCTAGGCCAGGGATGGAGAGCAAGGGGAGGATGTCACAGAATCACAGCATGGTCGGGGTTGGAAGGGACCTCTGTGGGTCACCCAGCCCAACCCCCTGCCCAAGCAGGGTCACCCAGAGCAGGCTGCACAGCAGCACGTCCAGGTGGGGCTGGAATATCTCCAGAGAAGGAGACTCCACCACCTCCCTGGGCAGCCTGGGCCAGGGCTCCGTCACCCTCAGAGGGAAGAAGTTCTTCCTCATCTTCAGCTGGAGCTTCCTCTGCTTCAGTTTGTGCCCGTTGCCCCTTGTCCTGTCGCTGGGCACCACTGAAAAGAGTCTGGCCCTGTCCTCCTGACCCCCACCCTGCAGATATTTAGAGGCATTTCTAAGGTCCCCTCTCAGCCTTCTCTTCTCCAGGCTGAACAAGCCCAGCTCCCTCAGCCTCTCCTCGTAGGAGAGATGCTCCAGTCCCCTCCTCATCCTCGTCGCCCTCCGCTGGACTCTCTCCAGTAGCTCTTCATCTTTCTTGAACTGGGGAGCCCAGCACTGGACAGAGTACTCCAGATGGGGCCTCACTAGGGCAGAGCAGAGGGGGAGGAGAACCTCCCTCGCCCTGCTGCCCACACTCCTCTTGATGCACCCCAGGATCCCATTGGCCTTCTTGGCACCCAGGGCACGCTGCTGGCTCATGGTCACCCTGTCGTCCCCCAGCACTCCCAGTCCCTCTCCGCAGAGCTGCTCTCCAGCAGCTCCGCCCCAGCCTGTACTGGTGCCTGGGGTTGTTCCTCCCCAGGTGCAGGACCCTGCCCTTGCCCTTGTTGAACCTCATCAGGTTCCTCTCTGCCCAACTCTCCAGCCTGCCCAGGTCATGTCTAGAGGTTCTCTGTTGCCCTTCCGTGTCCAGCCTGCATCTACCCCAGCCTGAGGCAGCTCTGCTGCCTCATTCTTCTCGCTGAGCCTGGACAGCCTGAAAAATGCCAGGCGGCTGCGGGTGCCCTCGTCAAGGCGCCCGGCTGCTGCCGAGCGAAGAAGGAGAGGAAACAGATGCAGGCAAACAGCACAGCCGGGGGAAAACACGCTGAAAAATAAATCAAAAGAAACAAGGGGAGCGGGGAGAAAAATAGTGATGAAAGTTTAAACAGAGCATCTCTTTCTGGGTCCTATTTGTCTTGTGGCACTCCAGTGTCTGTGTCTGAGCAGGAGGGCGGGTGAGCTGCCGGTAATGAGGTCTCCAGCCCCAGCCACGGGTGCCAGCTCCAAGCAACCTGCACCCCGCTTCCCTCCTCTCGTCCGTCTGCGAGGCCGAGCACCATGCACGGACCCCGCTCGCATGCAGAAGCTCGTAGGAAACAAGCTGCTAATATATTCCCTAAACCTTTTTTTTTCCTAATGATTTATCTCTGTTTTTATCCAGTCCCACGTTTGCTGGGTTTCTTTGGGTCAGCAGGGTGGATTTCTCGGGTGGAGCGGTGTCGGACCCCTCCAAGGCCAAAAAAAGCTTCGCAGAGATGGCTTCGTGTAATGGCAGCAAAGCTCTGCCTGAAGCTGCCAGCTCGGCTCTGCTTCCCCGCTCTCTTGATCTTCCCCCACCAACCCTCTCCCGGGTCACGTGGAGGGCTATCGCCCTTCGCTTTTCCAAGCTGGGGGGGAAGGTTGGTCCCAGATTCTTTCCTAATTTTCACTGAATTAAACCAAACTTCAGAGTTCTAAAACCCTTTTGTGGGGCCTGGCTCTGGGCAGCCTCTGTTTTTGGGGAAAACGTGAGCAGATCCGACACGGGGTAAGTGAGCGTTTGTGTTCTGCTGAGAAGGCTTTCTTAGGAGTGGGGGGAAAAAGAGCTTTGCAAACCCCTCCAAGCTTTAATAAATAGCCAGATGATGCGTGTGCAGGTAGCTGGCCAGGTATTGATTGTTCACTTGAAATATTCTCCATACAAAGAGTAAGAAACTTCTAATTTCCCTTCCAGTTGAAAGGGAAACGCAACCCCAGCAAATAAATTGCATTTCCCAGCTCCTCGTTTAATTCTCCCACTCACGGCGGCGTTCGGGTGGATCACGTCGACAGCTGCCCCGAGGCGGGTCCTGGAGTCTTCCGAGGGAGCCGTTTTGCACCGCTCGTGCCCGTGAGTCACTGTGAATCCCAGGCTTTTCCCGGCTGGATCAGCCCCTTGTCCCTGCTCCTGCGCAAGCCCCACCGCCCCGCGCTGCGACCTGGCAGCAGGGCAGGACCCCCGTCCCCTTCGGGGACCCCGTTCTCTACCCAATGTCGGCCAGCACCTCCTGCCTCCTCCTCTTCCCCGTGTGCCGACTGACAGATCAGAGAACGCAGGCGAAAAATGGAATTCATTATTTTCCCCCTGTGTCAGATATTCCCGAGGAAACCAGGAGGTACCACGAAAACGTTGTGGCACAGAGCGCAGCTGGAAGATGTGGGAGACTGGGACTTCATTTCAGATCAGGGGCTGGATCATCTGGCTCCATCCTCAGGCTGCAAACGCCTTGATCTCCGTTGGCCAACACCTCTTCTGTTAATTAGCCACGGGTACGTCCTAGCCTAACGACAAGCGCTGAGCCCTTACAGGGACAGGAGAAGGAGACAGAAAGCCTGGGTCTGGCTGCTGGGATTTGTCACTGGGGAACCTGGCAACGGGAACAGGGTGAGAAAAGACAAAACCTTGGGCCAGGCTGAGAAAAATCCCCCTGGGGCTCCCCATGCCTAGGACGTTTTGGGGACCCACGATGCCGGTTCGTATATTCCTGTGGTTTCTCTGTCCCCGGCTGGTTGGACAGCCAGCGAACCAAACGGAAGGGAAGGACGAAGGTGTTTCACCCCCGTTAGCTCCAGGTGACAAAACTGGATATGAGACAAAGCTGGGAGGAATGATGGACACACCGGCAGGCTGTGCTGCCATCCAGCGAGACCTGGACAGGCTGGAGAGTTGGGCAGAGAGGAACCTGATGAGGTTCAACAAGGGCAAGGGCAGGGTCCTGCCCCTGGGGAGGAACAACCCCAGGCACCAGTACAGGCTGGGGCGGAGCTGCTGGAGAGCAGCTCTGCGGAGAGGGACTGGGAGTGCTGGGGGACGACAGGGTGACCATGAGCCAGCAGCGTGCCCTGGGTGCCAAGAAGGCCAATGGGATCCTGGGGTGCATGAGGAGGAGTGTGGGCAGCAGGGCGAGGGAGGTTCTCCTTCCCCTCTGCTCTGCCCTGGGGAGGCCCCATCTGGAGCCCTGTGTCCAGTGCTGGGCTCCCCAGTTCAAGAAAGATGAGGAGCTGCTGGAGAGAGTCCAGCGGAGGGCTACGAGGATGATGAGGGGACTGGAGCATCTCTCCTACGAGGAGAGGCTGAGGGAGCTGGGCTTGTTCAGTCTGGAGAAGAGAAGGCTGAGAGGGGACCTTAGAAATGCCTCTAAATATCTGCAGGGTGGGGGTCAGGAGGACGGGGCCAGACTCTGTTCAGGGGTGCCCAGTGACAGGACAAGGGGCAACGGGCACAAACGGAAGGAGAGGAAGTTCCAGCTGAACCCGAGGAAGAACTTCTTCCCTCTGAGGGTGACGGAGCCCTGGCCCAGGCTGCCCAGGGAGGCTGTGGAGTCTCCTTCTCTGGAGATATTCAAGCCCCACCTGGACGCGGTGCTGTGCAGCCTGCTCTGGGTGACCCTGCTTGGGCAGGGGGTTGGACTGGGTGACCCACAGAGGTCCCTTCCAACCCCTACTATTCTGTGATGCTGTGAACCCTCCTTGCTGCCGTGCCGCAGAAGGGCCTAACCCCACTCCCGCACGCAGGACCGGCTGCTACGTCAGCCCTGTCGCAGCTTTCCTTCTGCAGCAGCGTAGCTGCAGCCAGACACCCCGCTCCGGCAAAGAGAAACCACCCCCTCCCAGCCACGTTTGAAATGCTGCGCCCTTCGACACCGAGCGAGCCCACCCAGGGACGCGTCTCCCCGAGTCGCAGGGGTCTGGGCTCTGCAGAGCTCCCCTCAGCCGCGGCAGCAAGAAGGGCTGAGCAGATCGTTACGGACGAATCCGGCAGCCATCAGACCGGGTCGGATCAATGCGCCGCTGTGCCTTATCTCCGACACGGGCCGGGGCCAGACGCGGCGAAGGAAACCAAAAGCGGGAGGGAGGGCGGTCGATCACCGCGTCCCCGACACTGACGCGTGTCTGGGCTCGCTCGGAAGCCGGCTGTCGGGCAGCGGATGGAGAAGGTTCAGTCTCGCAAATCTGGAACGCCCTTGCCTGCCCTCCCGTCCTGCAGCCTTCCCCGAGAGCCTTCATCCTCCCATAAACCTTCAGCAGATGGCTTTTTTGAGATAAATCACCCAAGTCTTTACATCTCTGTTCGGAGGCGACTCCCGCCGGTCACGCTCCGGTCCCCTCTTCGAAGGCGTCCCCACGGAGCCGGCCCTGAGAACACGGCTTGCCCTGATCGCCTGCGAGCTGCCCAGCGGGAGAAAAGTGGGGCTGCAACGGCAGGAATCCCTCCTGGCGCCGGCTTCAAGCCGTGACCGAAGGGTCCTGAGAGCAAGGACTTTGGATTTCGCTACGGCTCAGTGTTCTTGCAAGGTTTTTCTCCGCGAGGAGCACCAAGATAGAGGTGTCACCACGTCCTTAGGGACCCTCTGTACAGCACCCTGCAAGGCGACGGGCGGGTTCCCTGGGCTCCAGCCCTCTAAAAATGGCAACCCCCGTTATGGAAATGGTTGGGTTTGTGGGAGAAGGTCGGATAAAAGGAAAACGGCCGAGAGAAAGGGGACTGGAGAGCGCGCGAAGAAAGAGCGACCAAAACAAGCCGAGCCAAAGCAGCCGCGGAAGGGAGCAGAGCGGGGCTGGTGGCATCTTCTCCCAGCCGGACCCCGACGCTCACAGAAGACAATCACAGCATGGTGGGGGTTGGAAGGGACCTCTGTGGGTCACCCAGCCCAACCCCCTGCCCAAGCAGGGTCACCCAGACCAGGCTGCACAGGACCACGTCCAGGTGGGTCTGGAATATCTCCAGAGATGGAGACTCCACAGCCTCCCTGGGCAGCCTGGGCCAGGGCTCCGTCACCCTCAGAGGGAAGAAGTTCTTCTTCCTGTTCAGCTGGAGCTTCCTCTGCTTCAGTTTGTGCCCGTTGCCCCTTGTCCTGTCATTGGGCACCGCTGGAAAGAGTCTGGCCCCGTCCTCCTGACACCCACCCTGCAGATATTTAGAGGCATTTCTAAGGTCCCCTCTCAGCCTTCTCTTCTCCAAGCCCAACTCCCTCAGCCTTTCCTCGTAGGAGAGATGCTCCAGTCCCCTCCTCATCCTCGTAGGCCTCCACTGGACTCTCTCCAGTAGCTCCTCATCTTTCTTGAACTGGGGAGCCCAGCACTGGACACAGCACTGCAGATGGGGCCTCACCAGCACAGAGCAGAGGGGGAGGAGAACCTCCCTCGCCCTGCTGCCCACACTCCTCTTGATGCACCCCAGGATCCCATTGGCCTTCTTGGCACCCAGGGCACGCTGCTGGCTCACGGTTACCCTGTTGTCCCCCAGCACTCCCAGTCCCTCTCCACAGAGCTGCTCTCCAGCAGGTCCACCCCAGCCTGTGCTGGTGCCTGGGGTTGTTCCTCCCCAGGGGCAGGACCCTGCCCTTGCCCTTGTTGAACCTCATCAGGTTCCTCTCTGCCCAACTCTCCAGCCTGTTGAGGTCACGCTGAATGGCAGCACAGCCTGCCGGTGTGTCCACCACTGCTCCCAGTTTGGTGTCATCAGCAAACTTGCTGAGGGTCCACTCTAACTCTTCATCCAGGTCGTTGATGAAGAAGTTGAACAAGACTGGGCTAAGTACTGACCCCTGAGGTACTCCACTAGTTACCAGCCTCCAACCAGACTCGGCGCCGCTGATGACAACCCTCTGAGCTCTGCCATCCACCCAGTTCCCAATCCACCTCCCCGACCACTCCTCCAGCCCACACTTCCTGAGCTTCCCTAGGAGGATGTTACGGGAGACCGTGTCGAGTCCTTCTGCACAGCCTGAAGCAGGGCAGAGCTGTTCCCGAGACCCGGCAGGGACAACCTCCCGGAGAAGCTGTTTGGAAGCCGGTCGCTGCCACCCGAGCCGGCGAGGCAGGTAGGAAATCGGCAAGCAGGGCCGCTGGGACTCAGCCCAGGCTGCCTCGTCACAGCTGGATGCAAAATGCCATTTGGGTGAAATCTTGAGTAAATTGAAATCAAAGGAACATCTGCTGCTTTTTCATTAAGCTCGTGTTGACACGACCGCGGGAGGACAGACGGAGGGGAAGCTGGCTTGACTCACCACGGGCTGGTGGCACCCGGCAGGCGCTGGGCATCGCGGTTTGGGCAAAGCCACCTCAAACAAGGAGTTTCCTCCACCTTCAGCTCTTCGTCCCAGCCCGGAGAGGGGCCAGCGAGCGCAGGGCACAGCTGCCCGCCTGGCACGTCGTCCCCTTCCCACCAACGGGGTCTCTGGCATTGCCAGGAGAGCTCCCGCGGGTCTCAGGATGCTTTTGGGAGGAGAAATGCGTCGCTTGGCTTCTGCAGGGCAGCCAACATCTGCCAGCTAACTCGGCGGCACCACATCTGCAGCAGCTGCACCGTGCTCGGCGCCTCATTTCACACTTTTCTTACAGCCCCGATCCTAAACCCGCTCGGAGAGAGGGAGAGCGGCGCCTTTCATCACAGAAAAACCAACACATTTTCAAGTCCTCCGTACCGCGGAGCTTCAGAACGTGACCCCGGGATGCTCCGCCAATAACAGAGCAAAGCATTTTTATTTTCACTAGCAATTCCCTCACTTCTTCACGCAGTCTCAAGGCTCTGGGGACCCGGCAGCTGGTTCTGGAGTGCCTCTTGTGCCTGGTGGCCGTTCCTAAGCCTCCCCGCGACGGCGTTGATCCTGGAGCCTCGGAGCAGCAGGTTCACAAACAAACCCCAGCCTCGAAGAAAAAGGGTCCTACGCATCAGCAAGGGTCCTACGCATCTGCGCTTGCGGCAGAGCTCGTTTCGGGGATTTTTTGTGAAGAAGAAAAAAACCCCACCGAGGAGCTTCTCATTCTGGGTTGCCCAGGTCTAGGCTTGGGCGTGCTCCTCCTCTTTGCCTACCGTGGACACGTCCCCACCGCCATCGCCGATCCACGCGTCGCCCTAGGCGAGCATCGCCCGGCCCGTGCCGGAGCCCCGGCCGCAGTATTGCCGGCAAACTCACACCGTCCGCTGCCAAGCGAGGAAAAGCTTTATCTGGATGGGAAATTTTGGACTGCCGGTGGTTTTGGGGGAGCACGGTGGTTTTGGGGGAGCACGGCTCTGGAATTTGCCACGGGCAGGACTACGCTGCAAGTTCACATGTGTAGTCCTGCAAGACTCATGGTCCTAATCTCAAGCCACCAACGTCTTCAGACCACGCTAGACCACTCAGACCACCGACATCTTTAGACCACACTAGACCATTCGGACCACCAACGTCTTTAGACCACGCTAGACCATTCGGACCACCAACGTCTTGAGACCACGCTAGACCATTCAGACCACCGACGTCTTGAGACCATGCTAGACCATTCAGACCACCGACGTCTTTAGACCACGCTAGACCATTCGGACCACCGACGTCTTTAGACCACGCTAGACCATTCAGACCACCAACGTCTTGAGACCACGCTAGACCATTCAGACCACCAATGTCTTTAGACCACGCTAGACCATTCAGACCACCAACGTCTTTAGACCACGCTAGACCATTCAGACCACCAACATCTTTAGACCACGCTAGACCATTCAGACCCAGGAATGGGTGCCGCTTTCACATGGGTGACACTGCAGGGTGGGGGTCAGGAGGATGGGGCCAGACTCTGTTCAGTGGTGCCCAGCGACAGGACAAGGGGCAATGGGCACAAACTGAAGCAGAGGAAGCTCCAGCTGAACCCGAGGAAGAACTTCTTCCCTCTGAGGGTGACGGAGCCCTGGCCCAGGCTGCCCAGGGAGGCTGTGGAGTCTCCTTCTCTGGAGATATTCCAGACCCGCCTGGACGCAGTGCTGTGCAGCCTGCTCTGGGTGACCCTGCTTGGGCAGGGGGTTGGGCTGGGTGACCCACAGAGGTCCCTTCCAACCCCCACCATTCTGTGATTCTGTGAAAGAAGTGGAAGAAAGCAGAGGGCAAAACCTAAAACCTTATCAAAGACTTCACGTGAGCTTCTTCCACTGAAACAAGGGAGGAAAAAGAGAGCGCCTTGACCTGCTTGCTGCAGAAGCTTCCCTCCCAACCCCTGCATCTTCCAACAGCATCTTCCCAAAGCCCATCTGAAGCCTGCCCTGCGTCCACCTCCCTCAAACGCTGACGGCATGGTCTTCATGAACAGCCCTCTCAGTCAATGGAGAAGCATGACCAGTCCCTGCACTGGGCCCGTCTAGGGTCCAACTGGGAATTGAGGTTCCGAGCGGAGCTGCCAGGACGGAGGTTCAGCCTGCGGACGCTGCCGAGGTAGCGTTAAGCCGGAACTTAGAGTGGAGCTGCTGAATTCAGGGAAAAAAACCAGGACCTGCTAACGGTGCAAGAAGGAAGCCCGCGCTCGGCGTGACTTCGAGCTGGAGGATCAGGGACGGGGCAGTCAAGTAAAGGTGGAGAAGCTGGTGGACCCGTAACGAGATGCCATTTGCAAAGCCGGTCAGATTCAGGAATTTTGACTGGAAGGATAATTTATCCAGAGGCTCGGGCCAGCGACTGTAGTATTCATTACCCCCACCATCCTCTGCTACCCTGTTACGGTTCAGCCTCCTGCTCAGGAGAAGCAAAGCAACAGCCCAGCACTGCCACAGCCAAACGTTTGTCCGCATCAGCTACTTTCTGGATACTACAGGTAGAGCCAACCCTCCTAGAAACCACGCGCCGCTCACCAATAATTCCAAAAAACCCCAAAAACCCAAACCCTCAAAGCATCTGATGATTATTTTTGGCCTATTGCTATGAAAAAAATAAAATCGTCTGCCGATTCCTCGTCGCGCGATTCCTCCTGCCGCTGAGCACCGGACTCGTTAAGGCGCGCCCGAACGAGCGCTGGGTTTCGCATCGCCGGGGGGTGGAAAACCCACCCCTCGCCATCCTGAGCTGCTGAAACCCCCAGGGGCTCGCAGGCAGAGCCCGGAGGAAGCGGATTAAAGCTGGGGAGAGGCAGGGGGGGGATCTGCCAGCGCTGGAGGTTTGCACCGTGCGCCGTCGTTGTGCCGCTTGGCATCAGAGGAGCAGGAGGAGGCGGACGAGCGAGAGGCGAATGCGGATTTCACGCAGAGGCAAAGCAGAAAAATGGGTTGTTGCCACGTTCTGTAGCTTCTTGCCCAGTCAAGCACGGCAATCAGCACGGAGCATGACGAACGAACCCCGAGGTGACTCGGTAGCAGAAAAGGAAGGGAAGCAGATTGAAAAAAAAACAAACCACCACCTGGTATTCTTCATTTACTCCAGTTAATTTTAGCCTAATTTGATCACAATGCTCTTCTGTAAATATCGGCTCTCCTTTAATCAGCCGGCGCTCGCCGCGGAGGCTGCGATCGCAATGCGATCACCCGGCGTATCGTAAAAGACTTTCTCTGCTAATTGTCAGGAGGAACTGGAGCTGTTCTGCGGCAGGTATGGGACTGCAAAGACAGATAATTATAACCGGATCTAATTAGTAATTATAACAGACCTCTCCTAGAAATTGGTTTTTTGCTTAAATATCCCCCCCCCCAGTTCTCCTAAAGCAACTTCGGAGCGCACGCCGCCGTGCCGGGACGAGGTGCGGGTGCCAAGCCCAGCACCCACGCCGCCGGGTCCCGGGACCCACGGCCTCACCCCGCTCCGCGACGGAGAAGCCTCGGCGCCGGGGAAGGGAGCAGGGAAAAAAAAATGCAGCGAGACAGGAGAGGGTGCTGTCGCCGCGGCAATGGAGGGAAGCGGGGGGTCCTGGCGCTGGGGGGGACTTGCAGGGCGAGGGGTCCCGAAGCGTCAACCCCAGGGATTCTGTGACAGCACCAGAAATCAGCTGAGTCGTAGAGGAGATGGGAAGAATAGGAGACAGGCTCTGCAGAGAGCTGGGAGGTGGGCGGTAACGGCTTTGATTTCATTTTTCGGTCGTGTTGATGGCCACAGAGCCCCCAGACCCCGGCTGCGATACGGCCCCTGCCTCCAGGAGACAGCCCGGGGCTCCCGGCCACCGGCGCGTCACGGCAGACGTCCGAGTCCGGGCAGGCAAACGGGGACGCGCGCGCCCGCGGTGCCAATTTTCAAGGCAGGTGGGCTTGAAAGAAACGGTTTCGTTCTAGCGGAGATCTTGCCCCAATCGGTCCTTTTTCAGTCCAATTGCGGCAAAATCCTTCAAGCCAAAAGGGAAACTTTTCAAACCTCTGCAATTTGACTCTTCCATCCTCCCCGCTGCCTTTGCAGCGCTCAAAGGTACCTTTGAGCAGCCCTAGGAAGCAAAGCACCTCCGAGTCCCACCCAGGGAGCCGCGACAGAAAGCCACGGAGCCGGAAAATGGAGCAGCCCGATCCGAGGAGCCTGTGCACGGAAATCAGGTCTAACGGGAGGTTTCCTGAGCCTGTAACCCCTCCTGCAGCTCTCCCAGAGGCAGCACCCAGAGCACTGGGTGCTCCCTGTCCTTCCCACCCCGTGGCGGGCACCCTCGAAGCACTGGTACCCTGCTTTGGAGGAAGGCAGGAGGAGATGCACAGCTTGACCTCGGCAGCGCGGTCAGGCACGACTTTGGTGCAGATCTGCCCAGGTCTTGTTTGGTCCAACCTCAGAAAGTCAGCAGGAGAGCGTGGACAAGCAGGCAGCCTCAGGGAGGGAGGAGCGTGAGATGTCCCGATGCGCTCCTGCCTGCGAAGGCAGGGCTGAGAGCAGCCAGGAGTAACTAAACACAGCGAGCCGAAAGACCGGACGGCCTAAAAGGATTTAATCTTCAAGATCTGGGCTCTAATTACCGGGCTGCAGCGATTCTGACCTGTATTAGCCTAAGCTGATGCTGATTTTTTAATCTAGTGACTTCCTCCCAAGCAGAGCCATCTCGGGGGGGGTGGCTTGGGCAGCAGAGTCAGCTCACAGCTGGGTACAGCCTAACTGGGCCAGCACTGCGGGGCTTCTTTGGGATTTATTTTATTTTTCCCCTGCGTGTCTCGGTATCGTTCCCGGCAGGGGACACCCGCAGACAGGAACGCGTGTGCTCCGCACGTGTGTGTACGGCGGGGGGAAACCACCTCGGGAGGAGGATGTCACCGGGGCAGCGTGAAGGCCAAGGGGATGCGATGGTGGGACCAGGCTGGGAGCGGGCTCGGGGCTTGCAGCTGAAGCCAGCTGGAAGGGAGACAAGGATGGAGACGTACGTGCTCCTAAGAGGAATTCCGAGGCCTTGGGGAGAACGGGGAGGCGGTGGGTGAGGGACAGTTGGTCGGTACCCTCCAGGGTTGCTGAAGCGCATCCCTTATTGAACCAGCACCTTGCAGATCCCCGAGCTGGGAGGGAGCCTGTGCTGGCCAGCCCGGCTCCCCGTCCGGCGGGGAGCAGCCCTGCGGCTCTCCTGCGAGGAGAGGGCTCGCTCACTCCGGCAGCGAGCGGGCGGCTCAGTCACCACCCTGAGAAACGCACGGGAGAAAGGGGAATCACAGAATGGTCGGGGTTGGCAGGGACCTCTGTGGGTCACCCAGTCCAACCCCCTGCCCAAGCAGGGTCACTCAGAGCAGGCTGCACAGGACCTTGTCCAGGCGGGGCTGGAATATCTCCAGAGAAGGAGACTCCACAGCCTCCCTGGGCAGCCTGGGCCAGGGCTCCGTCACCCTCAGAGGGAAGAAGTTCTTCCTCGGGTTCAGCTGGAACTTCCTGTGCCTCAGTTTGTGCCCGTTGCCCCTTGTCCTGTCGCTGGGCACCACTGGAAAGAGTCTGGCCCCATCCTCCTGACCCCCACCCTGCAGATATTTAGAGGCATTTCTAAGGTCCCCTCTCAGCCTTCTCTTCTCCAGGCTGAACAAGCCCAGCTCCCTCAGCCTCTCCTCGTAGGAGAGATGCTCCAGTCCCCTCCTCACCCTCGTCACCCTCCGCTGGACTCTCTCCAGTAGCTCCTCATCTTTCTTGAACTGGGGAGCCCAGCACTGGACACAGGGCTCCAGATGGGGCCTCCCCAGGGCAGAGCAGAGGGGAAGGAGAACCTCCCTCGGGAGTGCACGTTCACAGCGCGAATCGCAAAGCATGGCACCAAGGCTTGCCAGTCCCCTAGAATCATTGAATCCTAGGTTGGGAAAGACCTCGAAGATCATCGAGTCCAACCATCCACCCAACACCACCATTGCTACTAAACCATATCCTGAAGTGCCACATCCACACAGTTTTTGAACCCCTCCAGGGCTGGGGACTCCACCACTGCCCTGGGCAGCCCGTGCCAATACTTCTCAACTCTTTCAGTAAAGACATTTTTCCCAATATCCAATCTACACCTCCCCTGACGCAACCTGAGGCCCTATCGGTGGTTACTTGGGAGAAGAGACCAACACCTACCGCTGCTGCAACCTTAATCTGAGAGCGCAACCCTAATCCGAGAGCATGATGCTAATCCAAGAGCACGATGCTAATCCGAGAGCATGAGGCTAATCCGAGAGCACGATGCTAACCCAAGCAGCAGAGACGCTCGTTTTCTTCCGAAGAGAGCGATCCCACCCGGAGCGCTCCAGCCGCCGGCTCCCGACGCGTTCATCGCTCCGCGTCCGGCCGTGTTATCGCCACGCTTCCCACCTCGCTTCATCCAGAGGGCTCCGAGACGGCGCTGACCTTGATGCCTCCCAGTTCGAGGCCCCTCTGTGGCAAAGGGATTCGATGAAGCCCTGGTTCACACAGAGTGCTAAAAAACAAGGTTGGGGGGAGGAGGGAAAATAAAAGAGCCCAACCACCACCGAAAAACCGCCCTCTCGAGAATAATTTTCTTCTATGGATTTTTAAGACCAGCGGCTGGAGAATCACTTTCTCGTTTTTGTGCTGTCTCTCCAGTCAATAAATAAGAGGGAAATAAAGGATTTCCGAGAAAATAGAATGCAGTCAAAAGGTAAATTGTGGTCTTAAAAGCCCCTAAGAGACCGTCACCGACTTTGAAATGTTTCCTAGTTTGAGACCGTTTCTTCCTGACTACATGGTTTCCGCTCCTCAATTTGCATCTCTGGGAGGTAATCTTTAAAACTGATTTTCCCCTGGTCGCATTTCATCGGCAAAGAAACTAAACAGGCTGCTGCATTACAGTAATAACATCAACATTTCAGCCACCTTTGCCTTAATTATTTCTCTGTCTTGCCAACAGGACCAGTTAAACGAGATTTATATTCGGGTGGGGAGGAGGGGGGCCAAGCTGCGCTGTGTGGATGGGTAAGATAGCCTGGAAAAAACCAATTTCTCCTTTGCTATGTGTCACCAGCAGGAAAAAAAAGAAGTAAAATTAAAAAAAAAAAAAACCAGGAGGTAAAAGGTTTGGGCCATTTAAGTAATAATAATGTCAGCATTTCACCTGTCTCTCGCTTAATTATTTCCTTCTCTCAGCTCCGCCACCTGAACCAGTTTCGATAAGATTTCAGCGCGGATAAGGAGGAAGAACCTGTATTCTCCCAAGCAGATAAGCTGCTTTTTCCAACGGAAAAGAAGAGAAGCCGGCACTAAAGCCTTCCTGCCGTCTACTCCAGATTTATCAACAGCCCCTTCGCAAAAGCTCTGCCGCTAAAAGCTTGTGAAGTTTTGTAAAATACGACCGGATAAGAGAAAAAACACTTGTACAGCCGAGAAAGGGGAGCCGGAGGGCGCAAAGCAGCGCGGCGGCACCCGCGCCCGGCCAACACGCGCTCCAGGTCACCCCAGAAAGCCCCCACGGAGGGGGAAGCAGGGGTCTGGCCCATCACCGCCCGCGTTTAAGGAGAGCCTGGAGGTTTTGGGAAGGTCTCCTCACCCACTCGAGGTGTCGAAGCTTCCTCCTGAGTTGGCTACGTTGAAAGTTAACCATGTCATGACATCTCACTCTGATCTTTTTGGTCTTCCTCCCTCCTAAGACGTGGACACCCAGCTTTGTCCATCACCCAGGTGCTTCAGAAGAAGACTCGCTCGCTAGGAAAACAGCTTCATGGTACCTAAAGTCCTCCGTAACCTTGTAGCCAGGGAACACAGCTGGGTACGGAGAACAGCTCTGATCTTTTCGGTCTCCCGTGGACACCCAGCTTTGTCCATCACCCAGGTGCTTCAGAAGAAGACTTGCTCGCCAGGAAAACGGCTTCATGGTACCTAAAGTCCTCCGTGACCTTGCAGCCAGGGAACGGAGCTGGGTATGGAGAACAGCTCTGATCTTTTCGGTCTCCCTCCCTCCTAAGATGTGGACACCAAGCATTGTCCATCACCCAGGTGCTTCAGAAGAAGACTCGCTCGCTGTGAAAACGGCTTCATGGTACCTAAAGTCCTCCCGTGACCTTGCAGCCAGGGAACGGAGCTGGGTATGGAGAACAGCTCTGATCTTTTCGGTCTCCCTCCCTACTAAGATGTGGACACCAAGCATTGTCCATCACCCAGGTGCTTCAGAAGAAGACTCGCTCGCTAGGAAAACGGCTTCATGTGGTACCTCAAGTCCTCCATGACCTTGCAGCCAGGGAACGGAGCTGGGTACGGAGAACAGCTCTGGTCTTTTGGTCTCCCGTGGACACCCAGCTTTGTCCATCACCCAGGTGCTTCAGAAGAAGACTCACTCGCTGCGAAAATGGCTTCATGGTACCTAAAGTCCTCCGTGACCTTGCAGCCAGGGAACGGAGCTGGGTATGGAGAACAGCTCTGATCTTTTTGGTCTCCCTCCCTTCTAAGACGTGGACACCCAGCTTTGTCCATCACCCAGGTGCTTCAGAAGAAGACTCGCTCGCTAGGAAAAGAGCTTCATGGTACCTCAAGTCCTCCGTGACCTTGTAGCCAGGGAACACAGCTGGGTACGGAGAACAGCTCTGATCTTTTCGGTCTCCCTCCCTCCTAAGATGTGGACACCCAGCTTTGTCCATCACCCAGGTGCTTCAGAAGAAGACTCGCTCGCTGCAAAAACGGCTTCATGGTACCTAAAGTCCTCCGTGACCTTGCAGCCAGGGAACGGAGCTGGGTACGGAGAACAGCTCTGATCTTTTCGGTCTCCCTCCCTCCTAAGATGTGGACACCCAGCTTTGTCCATCACCCAGGTGCTTCAGAAGAAGACTCGCTCGCTGCAAAAACGGCTTCATGGTACCTAAAGTCCTCCGTGACCTTGCAGCCAGGGAATGGAGCTGGGTATGGAGAACAGCTCTGATCTTTTCGGTCTCCCGTGGACACCCAGCTTTGTCCATCACCCAGGTGCTTCAGAAGAAGACTCGCTCGCCAGGAAAACGGCTTCATGGTACCTCAAGTCCTCCGTGACCTTGCAGCCAGGGAACACAGCTGGGTACGGAGAACAGCTCTGATCTTTTTGGTCTCCCTCCCTCCTAAGGTGTGGACACCCAGCTTTGTCCATCACCCAGGTGCTTCAGAAGAAGACTCACTCGCTGTGAAAATGGCTTCTTGGTACCTAAAGTCCTCCATGACTTTGCAGCCAGGGAACGGAGGTGGGTACGGAGAACAGCTCTGATCTTTTTGGTCTCCCTCCCTCCTAAGACGTGGACACCCAGCTTTGTCCATCACCCAGGTGCTTCAGAAGAAGACTCGCTCGCTAGGAAAACAGCTTCATGGTACCTCAAGTCCTCCGTGACCTTGTAGCCAGGGAACACAGCTGGGTACGGAGAACAGCTCTGATCTTTTCGGTCTCCCGTGGACACCCAGCTTTGTCCATCACCCAGGTGCTTCAGAAGAAGACTCGCTCGCTGCAAAAATGGCTTCATGGTACCTAAAGTCCTCTGTGACCTTGCAGCCAGGGAACGGAGCTGGGTACGGAGAACAGCTCTGATCTTTTCGGTCTCCTGTGGACGTCCAGCTTTGTCCATCACCCAGGTGCTTCAGAAGAAGACTTGCTCGCCAGGAAAACGGCTTCATGGTACTTCAAGTCCTCCATGACCTTGCAGCCAGGGAACGGAGCTGGGTACGGAGAACAACTCTGGTCTTTTCGGTCTCCCGTGGACACCCAGCTTTGTCCATCACCCAGGTGCTTCAGAAGAAGACTCGCTCGCTGCGAAAATGGCTTCATGGTACCTAAAGTCCTCCGTGACCTTGCAGCCAGGGAACGGAGCTGGGTATGGAGAACAGCTCTGATCTTTTTGGTCTCCCTCCCTCCTAAGGCGTGGACACCCAGCTTTGTCCATCACCCAGGTGCTTCAGAAGAAGACTCGCTCGCCAGGGAAACGGCTTCATGGTACCTCAAGCCATGGTACCTCATGGTACCTCAAGCCCCGCAGCGAAGTGCTGGATGCCGCACGCCTGCCGCTCGCTGCCGGCGCTTCCAGCCGAAACCCTCGCCAAGCCACGCGTTCGCGGCCGCCAACGCGCGCCCGCCGCGCTCGCAGATGGGACGCGCAAACATTGACAAACGCCTCGAGCGACTCGCGAAGACGCGGCTGGCGGCTGGAAGGCGGCCAGGCGCAGGAAGGCGGCTCAGCGGCACGGGGAGGGGGTTCGGCTGGGCGAGGGAGAGGATACGGGGATGCTCTCGGCTGCTCGGCGCCGCGCAACGCCGCTGGTACACCAGAGAGACCTGGTGAGGCCTCATCTGGAGTCCTGTGTCCAGTTCTGGGCTCCCCAGTTCAAGAAAGATGAGGAGCTGCTTGAGAGAGTCCAGCGGAGGGCTATGAGGATGGTGAGGGGACTGGAGCATCTCCCCTACGAGGAGAGGCTGAGGGAACTGGGCTTGTTCAGCCTGGAGAAGAGAAGGCTGCGAAGGGACCTTATAAATGCTTATAAATATCTGCAGGGTGGGTGTCAGGAGGATGGGGCCAAGCTCTTTTCAGTGGTGCCCAGCGACAGGACAAGGGGCAACGGGCACAAACTGAAGCAGAGGAAGCTCCAGCTGAACATGAGGAAGAACTTCTTCCCTCTGAGGGTGATGGAGCCCTGGCCCAGGCTGCCCAGGGAGGTTGTGGAGTCTCCTTCTCTGGAGATGTTCAAGACCCACCTGGACAAGATCCTGTGCAGCCTGCTGTAGGTGACCCTGCTTCGGCAGGGGGTTGGACTAGATGACCCACAGAGGTCCCTTCCAACCCCTACTATTCTGTGATTCTGTGATTCTGTGAAAGGAATGGCTCTCTGGGTGAAAAGCTGGGAGTCTCTCCTCCTCTCCACTTGTGCTGCAGAGTTTATTTTTATTATACAATTATTATACGATTTCCACCCTTCAGTGGCTCGGATGGTTTACCCACGTTTCACTGCTGACCCTCAGGCCGATCCCTAAAACGATATTTGCTCAGGGTTTTGCACGCGTCTGTGGCTTTTAAAAATTTATTTATTTATTTTTTTAAATAAATAAATTCAGGGTGGGTAAAAGCTTTCCCTCTTTCTTGATTTCTAAGGGTCCGGGGAATGATCGTGCGTGCTTGTGCAGTAAGGCAAGAGGGCTGAGGGTGAGGAGGACGCGTTTCTGGGTCGGGATGCACGTGCAGGGGAGAGGAGAGCTCGTACCTGGGCACTACCTGCCCGCTCCCGAGGCGGCAGAAACGTCCTCCAGGAATCGCAAACCGGCTCCGTGCTCTCCGCTATCACCCCAGGCCTGCCGGCTCTCCGACCCGGGGGGAAGCTAACAGGATGCTCCCGCTTCAGGCCACACCACCAGGGCTGGATTCGGCCCCGCAGAGCCGCCCCGCCGCCTTGCTTACGCTCGTCAGCTCCTTCAGCTTCCCTTCCCACCCCGCCTGGCGTCTGATTATATTGGGTCTGCACGGGTAAGCACAGCCTCCTGCCACCCTAATCATCTAAAGTGGCTATTTGAATAACAGTTGTTGGTGCCTGCGGTTTCCTGTAATTTCCAAAAGGAAACAAATCCATGCAGACTGCAATTTTTTGCTCCCATGAATTTTGAATGAATATCTCTAAGAGGCTCCATCTCTCTCTCCCTTCCTTCCTCCCCCCGCCCTCGCCTGCCTCCCAGACCCAGCTGAGCAAGGCGCTGCTGCCGCAGGGTCTCAGCCGAGGGGGCTCCTTTTGGGGGGGCAGATGCTGGGCTAGGGGGGCTCGATAGCTCCTAGGAGAGGAGCAAAGCACGGTGCTGCCGGCAGAGCTGGCTCGCTCCGGGAGCCGGAGGAGGCAGGCGGCTGGATGGCACCCATGGGAGCCCTGCACCGGGCAGGAGCATCTCTCAAGCCTCGAGATTTTTCCCCCGCGTTGCCACCTCCAAACTAAGCTTGGGAGGTCCCTCCCTACCCACCAGCTCTGATGGGACCTGCCCTTTGGAGATGAGCTCTCCACCTTCTAACCCAGAGCGGCTGCAAGGCCTCTCTCCTCCGGAGCTCATTCCCATGGCGGCCACCGTCCCTATTTTACAACCTTCTCCCTTTCAAGTTCCCCCTCCTGTTCCGCCGCGCGTAGTTTTATGACGGCGAGGGTTCTCCCTTTTACGACACTGTTGGTTTTAAAGTGGTTTTATCGCCTGGTTTTATGACAAAATTACCGTACAGCACCCCAAGTGCCATGGCGGCGAGGAGGGAAACGCAGCAACCCTTTGCTCCACGGCTCGCTGCCTCGCCGGGGAAGGGGCTGCGATTTGGTGGCGGACGGGGCGCTGGTTATCCAGGATATTTTCACCCACAGATGTATAAAGCACTCTGTGATCCCAGCGGATACACGGCACTATATAAATGTAAATCATTACCATTATCATTAAATACCTTCTGCATCTTTTAAACCTACCAGTCGGAATCAAATACACACGGGGCAGCTGGCGCCTGGGCTTTCGCCGGCGAACCGAACGCGAGGGGTGCGATTTTGGTCTTTGTTAGCAATTAACTGCGATTTCACGAAAGACTTTATTCTCCTTTCGTAATTTTTCACGCTGCTTCTGATTTGAAAGTCACTTCTCCCACACCATGAGAAATCTCTGCAGACTTTCCCCAGCAATAACTCGAATAAGAAACAGCCACCTCGGCTACGCGGATGGGCCCTGGGTTATCCGCACCCACCGCAAGCGGTCCGGCGTGCAGTTCCAGACAGTCAGAGCATCCCTCCTGTGCCGCTGGGTCACAGGGAGGAGAGTTCCATTCCTGCACGATTTATGACTCTAAGGACAACGTAGACACTTGCCTCCAAAGCTACGACTCGGCAACGTTTCTGCTCGCCCGCTGCCCAGCCCCAGAAAACCTCCAGGGTGTCCTCCACACCGCAGCCGTACCCGCGACCAGCATGGGGTACAAGGCAGATCCTGCTCATAACCCAAAGTTTCCTGCTTCTGCCTCACCCCGGTCCTTTTTTCCTTCCTTCAGGGGAGGGATCTGAGCCTGAAGGACTCGCTCAAGGCCACGCACGGAGACTTTGGCAGCCAGAGGCGGATGCTGCGGCGGTGGGGAGCCCAGCGTTTGGGAGTCGGGAGATGGGGCTGAGCTAAAAGGCATCGGCGCGCTCGCCGCGGAAGGATGCTCCGTCGGCAGCTCCTACAGGGAGGTGACGGGATGAAGGGCAGGTCCTGGTCCCATATCTGGGGACTGGGAGCAGCACCCAACGATATTTCATTTCCCCCAAGGGGAAGGGATGGAGCTGGACACCTCTGACGTGTCACAGGTCTGAGCCCTGGCCTTTAATCCATGTCCACACCAACCTGCAAGCAGTGGCTTCTAAAGATTTTGCAGCGTTTAAAGGAACAAGGTTTTTCCTAGCTCCTGATTTT
Source organism: Opisthocomus hoazin (assembly GCF_030867145.1). Taxonomy (NCBI): domain Eukaryota; kingdom Metazoa; phylum Chordata; class Aves; order Opisthocomiformes; family Opisthocomidae; genus Opisthocomus; species Opisthocomus hoazin. Next base: position 8,132,152 of record NC_134437.1, on the reverse strand, counting down.
TCCCCTCTCCATTTTCCCCTGGCTCTCACAAGGTGCAGCCTCCTGCTGCCCAGGGGAGATCTTCCATTTAGCGACATTTTCCTTTCTCATCTCATGCTGTAATGGAGGTCACCGGCCATGAATCCCTCGTCTCTCTCTGCTGATGTCAGAGTTGAGCACGGTGGAGGAACCCGACAGCGCAGCTTCATCCCCCCTCAGCCTAATTCCCAGGAGGATGCCGGAGAGAGGGATCCTGGACGGGCAGCTCCTGGTTTGAGCGTGCCAGGCACCTCTTCACGTCAAACCAGAGCAACAGCCCCTTCCAGAAGGCTGGTTGTCCAACCTCTGCCTTGGCGTGAGACGAATGTCCTGGGGCAGGGGAGGTTATTGGCCTGTTAAGTAGGAAGGACGGCCTCAGGCCAATCACTAAGCTGCCCAGGTCAATCACTAAGCTACCCAGGTCAATCATTAAGCTACCCAGGTCAATCACTAAGCTACCCAGGTCAATCATTAAGCTACCCAGGTCAATCATTAAGCTACCCAGGTCAACCATTAAGCTACCCAGGTCAATCATTAAGCTACCCAGGTCAATCACTAAGCTACCCAGGTCAATCACTAAGCTACCCAGGTCAATCATTAAGCTACCTAGGTCAATCACTAAGCTACCCAGGTCAATCATTAAGCTACCCAGGTCAATCATTAAGCTACCCAGGTCAATCATTAAGCTACCCAGGTCAATCACTAAGCTACCCAGGTCAATCACTAAGCTACCCAGGTCAATCATTAAGCTACCCAGGTCAATCACTAAGCTACCCAGGTCAATCACTAAGCTACCCAGGTCAATCACTAAGCTGCCCAGGTCAATCACTAAGCTACCTAGGTCAATCACTAAGCTACCCAGGTCAATCACTAAGCTACCCAGGTCAATCACTAAGCTACCTTTCTCCATCACGACCCACGGATGATGCTGGCTGCTGTGCTGGGAAGCCTGACACGATCACTGCTGGCAGAGCAGCTCGGAAACAGGGCCGGCGGGCGGCAGGCGGAGGATTTGGGGGTGAAATCGGAGAGGGTCGCTCCCAGAGCAGGAGACGGCACAGCCGCAGCGGTCCAGGTGATGAGCACGGCGCGGCGGGAGGGATTTTGGCACAGAGCGAGCACCCCCCGCATCGTTTCACGGCAGCTTGGCTGCCATCGTAGCCTGGAGCAATCGCTCCCGGCTGCTGAGCAGGAGGGGCTGGGCAGAGGGCAAGGCGATGCAGCTACGACGGCATCCGAAGGGATGACGGAGCATCGGGCAGGCTGTCGAGCAGCGCTGCGTGCTTTACATCCCTCAGTTGGGTACAGACCGGCAGACTCCGCGCAGAGAAGCCAAGGGATGAAAACACGGGTCAGGCCCTCCCCGCACCGAGACAAGAAACCACAGCCCGGCGCAAGAATCCTGACATTCATCATTCCGAGCCGCGTCTCTCCCCGTTTACTCCGTGGCCCGCGGGCAGGAACGCCGCTGCGGCTCCAAGGGTGTCAGCGAGGGGAAGGTTGATGGGAGAGGTGGTAGCTGCTGGTGGACCAAGCGATACAGCTCCAAAGAAAACTTCCCGGCACACAAACCTGCCTTTGGTGTTCGAGCCTGGCTCTGCGGCGCCGAGGGCCGGCCGTTAACGTGCGTACAGAAGGAGGAGGCTCTCACGGCATCACCTTAACCCCAGGGCTTTAAGAAAACACAAATTTTGCAAACTGAGCCGATAACTCCAGGGTTGAGGGAGCGGAGGCAGCGTCTGCTCAGCGCTGGCCTGGCCCAGCTGAACTTCCCTCCGTGCGATTTGACACCAGCCACCGCTCAGAGCTGGCCCTGTCCCGTCGGGGAGGAATATATTTATCATTTTTAATGTGTGTTAATGAATATTTATATATATATTTAAATTTTCTGGCCATGCAGCGGTGCATTAACTGCGCCTGCTGGACTGGGACAGGCGTGATGCCCATCAGGGTGCTGCCACAAGCAGCAAGCCAACTGGGCTGTCTTCACAAAAGCTCCAGTTTTCCCAGTGGCTACTGGGAAACTCCCACTGGGCTCCTTAGGGAAGGGGCTTTCCACATTTTTCCCAGCGATGGGGCACACCGAGCTGCTCCCCGTCTCGGCGGCTCTACAACGGCACGGCTCAAGCAGCGGAACGGCGGGTACATCCCCAACGTGAAACAAACCCCCTCCTCAGCCGCCCCAGATCCGCGCGATCGGAAAGTCGTACTGAGCCCCACGGGTCAGCACTGGGCTCAGTCTTGTTCAACTTCTTCATCAATGACCTGGATGAAGAGTTAGAGCGTACCCTCAGCCAGTTTGCTGATGACACCAAACTGGGAGCAGTGGTGGACACACCGGCAGGCTGTGCTGCCATTCAGCGTGACCTGGACAGGCTGGAGAGTTGGGCAGAGAGGAACCTGATGAGGTCCAACAAGGGCAAGGACAGGGTCCTGCACCTGGGGAGGAACAACCCCAGGCACCAGTACAGGCTGGGGCGGACCTGCTGGAGAGCAGCTCTGCGGAGAGGGACTGGGAGTGCTGGGGGACGACAGGGTGACCATGAGCCAGCAGCGTGCCCTGGGTGCCAAGAAGGCCAATGGGGTCCTGGGGTGCATCAAGAGGAGTGTGGCCAGCAGGTCGAGAGAGGTTCTCCTTCCCCTCTGCTCTGCCCTGGTGAGGCCCCATCTGCAGTGCTGTGTCCAGTTCTGGGCTCCCCAGTTCAGGAAAGATGAGGAGCTACTGGAGAGAGTCCAGCGGAGGGCTACGAGGATGGTGAGGGGGCTGGAGCATCTCTCCTACGAGGAGACACTGAGGGAGCTGGGCTTGTTCAGCCTGGAGAAGAGAAGGCTGAGAGGGGACCTTAGAAATGCCTCTAAATATCTGCAGGGTGGGGGTCAGGAGGACGGGGCCAGACTCTTTTCAGTGGTGCCCAGCGACAGGACAAGGGGCAACGGGCACAAATGGAAGCAGAGGAAGCTCCATCTGAACCCGAGGAAGAACTTCTTCCCTCTGAGGGTGACGGAGCCCTGGCCCAGGCTGCCCAGGGAGGCTGTGGAGTCTCCTTCTCTGGAGATATTCCAGCCCCGCCTGGACGTGGTGCTGTGCAGCCTGCTCTGGGTGACCCTGCTTGGGCAGGGGGTTGGGCTGGGTGACCCCCAGAGGTCCCTTCCAACCCCTGCCATGCTGGGATTCTGTGATTATTCTACAGCGAGGAGGCTGGCAGAGCCCGAGGCTGCGGGACGCGTCCCCATAGGGCACTGCACCCCGGTGCACACACGATGTGCTGAACGGGGATGCAAGTGCATCAATCCTGCTTGTCTCCTTCGCAGCAAGGACAGCGGGTCTCGCACAGCCGCTGCCTTGCCTTCCTCCTCCTCCAGACAGGCAGGGTCCGAACCCCTCCGACACGGGGGAAGAGGAACGCTTCCCAATCCCCAGGTGAAACCCAGCTTGGGAAGAGCCACCTCCAGAGCTGAGTTTTCAGCACGTGGTACCTCTCCTCGATCTGTTTTTTCCAGCTATAGGCTGCAGGAGGCAGAGGCTGCCTTCCACCCTGAATTTATACGGCACCAAGCACCTTGGAAGCCCTGTTTTTTGCCTGATTGGGTGCAGTCACAGAATCACAGAATCACAGAATAGTAGGGGTTGGAAGGGACCTCTGTGGGTCATCTAGTCCAACCCCCCTGCCCAAGCAGGGTCACCTACAGCAGGCTGCACAGGACCTTGTCCAGGCGGGTCTTGAATATCTCCAGAGAAGGAGACTCCACAGCCTCCCTGGGCAGCCTGGGCCAGGGCTCCGTCACCCTCAGAGGGAAGAAGTTCTTCCTCGGGTTCAGACGGAACTTCCTGTGCCTCAGTTTGTGCCCATTGCCCCTTGTCCTGTCGCTGGGCACCACTGAAAAGAGCTTGGCCCCATCCTCCTGACACCCACCCTGCAGATATTTGTAGGCATTTATAAGGTCCCCTCGCAGCCTTCTGTTCTCCAGGCTGAACAAGCCCAGCTCCCTCAGCCTCTCCTCGTAGGGGAGATGCTCCAGTCCCCTCACCATCCTCGTAGCCCTCCGCTGGACTCAAGCCCGTGGAGATGCCTTCCTAGCAGGGACGCTAGCAAGGAAACCCGTCCACCCTCTGCCATCGAAAGGAGCCGGCTCAGAGCACCGTAGACTTAAGCCGCTCCGACATGGCATCAAATATTTAGGTTATCTGGGATTTGTGCTCGATTGTTTGATGTTGCTGTTTCATTCTCAGTAGACCCGGTTGCTATTTTGCCACCAAAAATATTCCCAGCAGAAAGTGCAGCTTCGTAAAGACCCAAACTTTCTGAAGGAGAAGAGACTGGAAGAGAATGATCACATTTTCATCGCTTCTTTTTTTGTTCTGGTTTGACATCCTGACTCTACTTGCTGAATTTTGCATTCAGAAAATTGATTTTCGTTAAAAAGTGCGGAAAAATACTTGAGATGGTTCCAAGCTGAACTGGTTTCTGGGTTTGAAACATCACCTAGTCCGCTTTTTCTCACTGCGACTCAGCACTACAAATACTGAAAAATGGCCTTTCCCAGGCCACAGCCTCTTTATTTTCTGATCAAACTCCACTGAAGAGCTGGAAAGCTGGGAAACGCCGATGTCTCAAGCTGCCAGCGATCATTTTGGTAATGCAGATAGCTTACTCTGCTCTGCGGGGTAGGAGTGGAAAGACTCGGCTAGAAAGAGGATCGGAATAAAACAAAAAATCAAATAAAAAGAGGAAAAGGGTTGTGACTGAATGGGAATGCACTTGACACCTTGGTGACCCTCCTCTTCTCCTGTCCCTGGCTCGTGCCGTCTTAAAAGACAGGAGCTCTCACTTCAAATTAACTTAATCTGCAGCATTAAATAATTCACGTTGATTTAAGAAAGCTTTATTTCTAACGGGACACGCGTGAAGGCAGAGTTAATATTAGAAAGGGCCGGGGAGGGGAGAAGGCAGGGAATTCGACTACAAAAGGTGAAGGTACAAGCTAATTGCCTATCAATTATCCACCTGAAGTCTCTGGCAGCAGCTCCTCTGCCTCCCTCCTCACACCCCTACAGCCTCCTCATCCTGGGTCTCACAGAATCGTTGGGTTGGAAGGACCCTTAGAGATCATCCAGTTCCACCAAGTTCCCACCAGCACTTCTCTGGGACCAACCCTTTCCCCGCACCGATTTAATTCTTCACCTGAAGTCTCTGGCAGCAGCTCCTCCACCTCCCTCCTCACACCCCTACAGCCCCCTCATCCTGGGTCTCACAGAATCATTGGGTTGGAAGGGCCCTTAGAGATCATCCAGTTCCACCAAGTTCCCACCAGCATCTCTCTGGGACCAACCCTTTCCCCGCACCGATTCAATTCTTCACCTGAAGTCTCTGGCAGCAGCTCCTCCACCTCCCTCCTCACAGCCCTACAGCCCCCTCATCCTGGGTCTCACAGAATCGTTGGGTTGGAAGGGCCCTTAGAGATCATCCAGTTCCACCAGGTTCCCACCAGCATCTGTCTGGGACCAGCCCTTTCCCCACGCCGAGCTGCAGAGGCAGCGGTGGAGGACCGCAGCCCAGGACAGGCTTGGGATGCTCCTGCCAAGACCCCAGCGAAAGAGAGCGCCCACGTTACCGTCCCGCTTCCGCAACGCCTCGCCGTCCGTCTGCCTCGCTTCACCGCTCTCCCGGCGCCGCAGGTCCTGCCTAACCCCGGCCATGGGGGAAAAACTTCAAAGTTTCTGCTCGCTTGGTTGCCTTCGAGATCTGGGAACTCCACGCTAATTAACGCGTCTACAAAGCCCAGCTCGGCTGGTGGGGCCTTGAATTCCTCCACAGTCCCCCGAGTGCGGAAGGAGCCACGAGGTAGCCCTCCGGCTCCCGAACCTCCGCGGCCGGCAGATGCGTATTTTAACGCCACGCATCTGCTGGCTGTATAATCTCTTGCATTTGCCCTCCCTGCTCCCAGCTTTGATGGAAGACCGGAGGGAACTCTCCAGTGGTTCCAACCAAAGCGTTTGCTTTGCAATTTCGCTCGATTGCTGTCTGATTTTATTTTTAAATTTCTCCAAGTCCTAATCAGGCTCGCTCTTTATTTAATTAATGCCCCGGCTTAGTTAGATAGATCATCAATGAAGCAGCCCTGCCATTAAAGATGTACCGGGTAGCAAACAGCCCTCCTGTGGCTTCCCAGAGCCTGCCTGGCTGGAGTTCCCCTGCCAAGCTGCTGCCCTGACATCCTCCGCTCGCCTCCGCGTCTCCCAAATCCCATCCCATCAGCTTCCACCAGCCACCCCGCTGGGCAGACGGTCCCAGGAGAGAGAGCGGCGGCTCCTTCCCCGGACAATTTGGGCAACGGTAGGAGAGGGAGACCTGGAGAAGAGGGGGTCCTTCAGCTTTGCGACGGGTTAGCCGCGTTCCTGATCGATATTTTTTCCCTGAGACTCCACAAATAACAACTCCTCCCGACGGTGATGCCACTAACAGGCTCCTCTGTTGGGAGTGTTTGGACTTCCAAGGCTACGGAATGATCTGTTCCACTACATTTAACCATGTAGATTTGAAAACAATGTGACAAAATCTTAAATATTTAATTAAAATATGGTGTAGTTCTGCATCTGAGCACGGAAGTAGGAGGCATCAGCCCCGTAAAGACGTTGTCAGACATGAATGACAGCAGTTGGCAGCTGAATTGGAAGCATTGGGGGATTTCGCGATACCAAGGAAGCGGAAAAGCTGGCAAGAACGGACAAGGCAGCACCGACCCACACACAAAAAAAAACCAACCAGGCAAGGTGCTTTCCAGAGACAAGGCTGGGGTGAGGCAGAGTGGGATGGGGTTCCCCAGAACTGCTGCCAACATCCCCGGCCGCCCGAGCTGCCGGCAAACCCAGGAGCACGCTTGGGGCTCCCGCCCACGAGAGCCTCCCAGCTCCGCTCCGGCTGCGCCAACTCGATTCCTCGAGAGCCGCAAGGTTCGCTCGCAGGTTTGGGGATGGCTGAGGGATCCTCTCCTGCCAGGCACTGCCTCCAGCCTGGGGGGAAGCTGGGCAGACTGGGGCGATCTAGGCTTTGGTTGAATGTCAGAGGTGAATCAGAAAGCCTCCGGGATGGGAGGTCTCCCATCAGGAAGTTCCGTCTGAACATGAGGAAGAACTTCTTCCCTCTGAGGGTGACGGAGCCCTGCAACAGGCTGCCCAGGGAGGCTGTGGAGTCTCCTTCTCTGGAGATATTCAAGACCCGCCTGGACAAGATCCTGTGCAGCCTGCTGTAGGTGACACTGCTTCGGCAGGGGGTTGGACTAGATGACCCACAGAGGTCCCTTCCAACCCCTACTATTCTGTGATTCTGTGACTCCATCCCCTCCGCCTGCCAGGATGCTGGAGGTGGGAGCAGGGTTTGAAGTCTCCCTCCTGGCCATGGCTGAGAAGGCAGCCCGGGCAGCGGGATGCCTGAGTCAGGCTGGCTTTCGAGCAGAGGACTTCTACGACTGATTTAAAAGTAATCCCTCCCGGATTTACAAATCACCCCAGATGGCAATAAAAAGCGACCAGCAACGCCCCACCAGCCACTTCTCCAAACCAGGTGGGTCAGGCAGCCCATCCCGTCCCTTCCCAACCCAGCGAGAAGAAATCAGGGCGATCCACGTCCCACCAGAGACGTCGCTGGATCCGAAGAGGAGCAACGCCCGCACGGCTGGCGGCATCACCCATCTGCAACCACCGAAAGCTTCTCTCTGTGTCCCTACGCAAACGCGCGCTCCGTCCCCGCTGTCGGGCCGGCGAAAACGCAGACCGCGACATCCACCTTCGCGGCGTCCTACCGCAAGGGTACCGAGGCGCGATCCGCCGGTCGCTAACGGCCTTCCAAGTCCGTGGGTTATGGCTTGTACCTCCCCAACCGGGCTCAAATTTCCCCAGAACGTCTCCATGAATACATCTGAAGCGAAAGACGTGCCACCGACCGGTCGCACAGCCCCATTTTCCCCATCGATTGAAGTCGAACGGGAGCCCCAAGCGTGCTCCTGGGTTTGCCGGCGGCTCGGGCGGCCGGGGATGTTGGCAGCAGTTCTGGGGAACCCCATCCCGCTCTGTCTCACCCCAGCCTTGTCTCTGGAAAGCACTTTGCCTGTTTGGTTTTTTTTGATTTTCTTAAAAGGAAAAACACCCTGCAAATATTAAGTTGCCCGACATCTTAGGTAAATGTACCAATTAGCAACTACCGTGTATATTCACATAAACATTAACTACCATCTATTCAAGACATTCCGCAACCCCAAAGATAATAACGATTTCCTTTTGATCCATAAAACCATCTCTCCGCTCAATCAACGCCGCGCAGCAGCTCTGACGTACGCCCGCGCGCCCTGGGACTAAATTAGTTTGGAAATCTTTAGCTCTGATTAAATAACATCATTTCTTTTGTCCGGCGCCAGCGACGTTCTTTCCGCCTTCGCCACGGGAGGAGGGAGCCCAGGCGAAGGAGGGGAAGGCGACGCAGGGTGGGGGGGTTGTTGGTAAGCAGGGAAGCCCCCCCCCCGACAGCTTCTGATTCATTCATGGGCTTCTTTCATGAGCAGAAGGATGGATCAAAAGGAAATCATCGTTATCTCGGGGGTCGGGGGAGGAAGAGATGGCCGTCGGGTAAGTTTGGGGGTACTCTGGAGGGCTGTGGAGAGAGGAAAACCAACGCAGGGGGAATTACAGACCAGAAATGAGAACTCGTTTTTGCGGCGGCGCGCAGACTCCGGCCAGCGGCACCTTCAACCACAACGAGCTCCTCGGTTCACTTTTTTTGGCTGCTTAAGACAAATGAGCGGTGATCTGGCTAAAAGCACTAAAACTCTTGGTTGGGATTTTTTTTTAAGAATTTTTCCCCCTGAAGTTTGAATAGGAATAAATAAAACCAACAAAAAATCAAACCCAAGTGTCAATTTAAACAAACTTCAATACCTGCACAGTTTCACTTTGGGGGTTGAATAATCAGGGATGTATCTGGGAGCGTTTTCTGGTCGCAGCTTTTCACGAGACACCATTTCCACGACCTTCTCTGAAGCCACATCCATTCTGGGAAGCCTCACTGACCCGGCTCTCCCCATCAGCACCCACAGCCGCTTTGCCAGCCTGTCGGCAAAGCCCTCCGCCAGCGCTACTCTCCCACTTCCCAAAGCATTTCGTCAAAAAGCCACTCGCTACAACCACCAGAACAAAAAAAAAACCCCAAAAAGCAAGCAGCTACCAACGTGATGAGGAGAAGGGACTTACCGAGAACAGTCAGCCGGGCAGGTCTGGATCGGATGGCCGCTTGAATGGCCTGGCACTCATAGACAGCGTCATCTTGGAGATCGGCTCTCAGGATCTTCAAGTGATGCTCTCCAGACAGGTGGTCTCCTACGACCAGATAGCGTGGGTAACCTGCAGAACGCAAAACACGACTCAGGAGGCGGCTAGATCAACGAGCCCAAGGACGAAGAGTCCAGCGCGTGGGTCCGGAGCCCCAGCCGCGTCACAGCAACCGCCCAGGAGCCAGGCAGCTCCTTCCCCTCTCTGGCAGCCAGCCCGAAGAAAGAGAGAGAACGGGGCCTTCCAAATGCGGGAAAGAAACTGCAGGTTTTGCCCTAAAGGGTTCAAGAAAGAAGTGCTGATGAAGGAGCATCAACTGAAATCCCTAGAGCAAAAGGGATGAGGCCTTCCACCAGGAAACCCACCGCCTCCAGCTCCTCCGACTCCTGTCATGGCATGTCACAGAATCACAGCATGGTCGGGGTTGGCAGGGACCTCTGTGGGTCACCCAGCCCCACCCCCTGCCCAAGCAGGGTCACCCAGAGCAGGCTGCACAGCACCGCGTCCAGGCGGGGCTGGAATATCTCCAGAGAAGGAGACTCCACAGCCTCCCTGGGCAGCCTGGGCCAGGGCTCCGTCACCCTCAGAGGGAAGAAGTTCTTCCTCAGGTTCAGATGGAGCTTCCTCTGCTTCCGTTTGTGCCCGTTGCCCCTTGTCCTGTCACTGGGCACCGCTGGAAAGAGTCTGGCCCCATCCTCCTGACACCCACCCTGCAGATATTTAGAGGCATTTCTAAGGTCCCCTCTCAGCCTTCTCTTCTCCAGGCTGAACAAGCCCAGCTCCCTCAGCCTCTCCGCGTGGGAGAGATGCTCCAGTCCCCTCCTCATCCTCGCAGCCCTCCGCTGGACTCTCTCCAGCAGCTCCTCATCTTTCTTGAACTGGGGAGCCCAGCACTGGACACAGTGCTCCAGATGGGGCCTCACCAGGGCAGAGCAGAGGGGGAGGAGAACCTCCCTCGACCTGCTGGCCACACTCCTCTTGATGCACCCCAGGATCCCATTGGCCTTCTTGGCAGCCAGGGCACGCTGCTGGCTCATGGCCACCCTGTCGTCCCCCAGCACTCCCAGTCCCTCTCCGCAGAGCTGCTCTCCAGCAGGTCCACCCCAGCCTGTCCTGGTGCCTGGGGTTGTTCCTCCCCAGGGGCAGGACCCTGCCCTTGCCCTTGCTGAACCTCATCAGGTTCCTCTCTGCCCAACTCTCCAGCCTGTCCAGGACACGCTGAATGGCAGCACAGCCTGCCGGTGTGTCCACCACTGCTCCCAGTTTGGTGTCATCAGCAAACTTGCTGAGGGTGCACTCTAACTCTTCATCCAGGTCATTGATGTTCTCAGGTAAGTCAGCTCTGCATGAAACCCCGGAGTACGTCCCCTGTTAGGCCTGCACGAAGGTCGGGCAGGGGTCTGCGAGGACACCGCCCCCCCCTCATCAGCCCACCCCACGTCTTGAGACGTCTGCAGCCCGGCAGAAGGCAGGCTGCCATCACCCCACGCTCCCCTGCGCGGGTGATTAACGCGCAGCCTAACGCCGGCAGGCTGGCACGCTCTCGTGTTTTCCTTGTTTTGCCAGCAGGATTTGCTCCCCTGAACTGCAAGAAATACAAATGATGGGTTTGTTTGTATTTAGCTAATTAGCTGACTGGCTGAGCTGGTGTCATGAGAGCTGGCAGTTCCTCTCGCCTGAAGCAGCCCCAGCCCCGTTAACCGTGGAAGTCGTTCACGCGAGCTCCATCCTTCACTGGAGCTGTTGTCACCCGTCGGCGTTGCGAGGTCTTGCGTGGAAAGCTCAGCTCCAACCCCTGCAAAAGCCGCGGCGCAGAGCTTTGAAAAATGAGAAATGAGTAATTATATGTATTCAACAAAAGAGGGGAAGAGAAAGCAGGCGTCGCGCTCTCGAGGAGAGCGGGGTCCCCGGAGACGCGAATCCGCCCCTGGTTTCTGAACGCCGCTGCTCGACGCCGAGCGAAACCCTCGAGGGCTCCCGCGCTCCGCAGGCGGGGAGCGGTGGCACGGTCCCACGCGTGCAGCTGCTGCTGGGCTTGGGGGGACAAGGCTCGGGGCCCTCCTGTCTTTCTGGCTCTCAAGCAAATGCTCTGTGTGAAATATTGCACTAAAAAATGACTATTTTTCAGCAAAATATATAAAATATACCGCGTAACTTCCCCAGTACTGCTCCAGAGTCTTCGCCAGTCGCAATAAAGCCTCAATCACAACGCACATGTGGGATTAAGCAACGAGAACACCGGGCAATTTTAGTACCAAATGATAATTTGCCAAAAGTACAGCTTAAGGAAGCCACCAGGACTCGTGGGCTCCGCTGGACTGCAACAAACACCTTTAACCCAAGCAGAGACCGGTTGGTTGGTTGGTTTTTTTGAGAACTGTCAAAACAGGCACTTTCAACATTTACAAAACATTCCAGCCTGCGTTTTGGAAACATGACATTCCTTTCCAAAAGTCAACCGAAAGCCAAAGCAAGGCTGTCCAAAGGGTCAGGTCCCACCTGCGGAAACCAACTCCTTTTAGCGATAGGATGAGAGGGAAGGGCCTCAGGTTGCATCAGGGGAGGTTCAGGTCGGATATTAGGAAAAATTTCTGTACTGAAAAAAGTAGTGAAACATCGGATCAGGCTGCCCAGGGCAGTGGTGGAGTCCCCAGCCCTGGAGGGGTTCAAACACTGTGTAGATGTGGCACTTCAGGACCTGGTTTAGCAGGAAGGGTGGTGCTGGGTTGACGGTTGGCCTTGATGATCTTAGAGGTCTTTTCCAACCTTAATGATTCCATGATTCTATGATTCTTTACTTCAAGTCAGAGTGAAAGAAAGTTTTTGTTCCTTCCAAGTTTCAATGCTTATGTTTGAGCTGGCTGGAAAGTTTTGTAGCTTACAAATATCTGCAGGGTGGGTGTCAGGAGGATGGGGCCAGACTCTGTTCAGTGGTGCCCAGCGACAGGACAAGGGGCAATGGGTACAAACTGAAGCAGAGGAAGCTCCAGCTGAACCCGAGGAAGAACTTCTTCCCTCTGAGGGTGACGGAGCCCTGGCCCAGGCTGCCCAGGGAGGCTGTGGAGTCTCCTTCTCTGGAGATATTCCAGCCCCGCCTGGATGCGGTGCTGTGCAGCCTGCTCTGGGTGACCCTGCTTGGGCAGGGGGTGGGACTGGGTGACCCACAGAGGTCCCTGCCAACCCCTGCCATCCTGTGATTCTGATTATTCTCAAACTAAACATTGTGGCTGCACCCTCACTGCATTTTCCTTCCTTAGGTAGAGCAGCATCTCGACTCACTTGAGAGATCCCGTCCGACGCCGAGGGCCAGCCCGTCCTTAATCCACAGCACGATGCCATTGTACTCGGGGATGGAGCACAGCAGCGTCACCGGCTGCCCCGCGATCACCACCTGGTCCTGGGGCTGCTGCGTGAAGGACGATGCTTGACCTGGAGAGGGGACCGAGAGAGAAAGAGGAGGTTTGTCAGCTCTCCGGCGCTTTGCATCAAAAAACATTGAAATGTGTTTTCCTCCCTGGGGAAAAAAGACAACGTGGCCAGGAGCTGCCCGGCCTTTCCTCTATTTTATTCCCAATTATGGCGCTAGTCTTTTGGCCATCCTGACCAGCAGATAGCAAAGCAGCAGGCTTGCAGGAAGCAGTAATATTTTGTGTTATACTTCATAAAGAGGACAGTGGTCCTCTGCTTCTGAGGCTCGCTCCCACCTCTAAAACCAGGAAACACAGTTAAGAACCCGCCACAAAACACACAGGGAAACAACAGTTCCCTCTTCTCCCAGAGCGTAACCTACTTGTATCTGCTGGGAGCTTCACACACGCACCTGGAGATGAAATGAAGCAACAGCCTTGGTTCAGCACTGCTTTTTACCCAAGTTTCCTCCTCAAACTCACAAACCACCCAACCCTAACGAGCCAAGCTCATCAGCACGACACCTACCCCCTTGGTCGACGCAGGTGGACCAAACGCGGTGGTTCCTCGCCTCTCTCCTCACCCTGAACGCTGCAAGAACAATCCCAAGCCCTCGGGTCACCTCCCGCCGCGGCGAGACGTCTCACACCTCAGGTGCGAGGTGGGACTTCTCGCTTCCCACCCAGAGCGCTCCGACGCAGCAGAACCCCTTCCCCATCACGGTTTGCTAAGCACGGGGCGATGGTTTATTTTCGCTCTTTGAACCACGTCGCCGTTCCTCGGCTTCGCCGTGATCGAGAAACACCGAGCGTTCACGCCGTCTGGTGTTTGATTTCGAAAACGAGCGCTTTGCTTTGCCGTCAGGCGAGGTGGGAACCACACGGCCCATCCCCGTGGCCAACAGAGACGGGGCCACGTGGCAGCGCGGCGCCAGCTCGCTCCCTCCTTTCTTGCTGAGAAAATAAGAAAAGCAAGAACAAACGCTGACAAAGCGCCCCTAAATGAAATAAACCTCGGGGATATCTTCAAGAAATGGCTCGTGGTGCCACGAGCCAGCACCTTCACCTCTCAGGTACAGCCTAATGGTGGAAGGTCCTCAACGCAAGGCCGTTTGGGGCTGATCAGCCGCTATCTGGGCGCTTGGTGAGCGTGGTCCTTCGTGTTGGGTATTTGTGGAGCATCCGAACGGCGCTGTCGCTTGCCAGCTCTTCACGGCTCGCTTCTCCCCTGGATCTAGGGGAGACCTCGCAGCTCAACTCCTTTCTAAATGAGTTGTTGGGCTTTGCCTACGGGGCAAAGCTACAAAGCTCAATCACCCCCTAACGTGTGCAGTTAAACCAATGCAGTTAAACCAATGCATGCCCCCACACAAACCCTTATATTTCAATTTAATTTATTGTAGCTTAACTTCAGCTTGCTCTCAGCCAGCTCAAGATGCACGGGGAAGAGCAGAGCCACCCTTTCTAGATTCCTACTGGTTTATGCCCACCGGGTTAAAAAGCTCTGCCAAAATTTTCGCCAATCTCCCTGACCCAGGCACACCTTCAGCACCCTGTTCCTGGGTGTTCTGGGGGTCCTGGCTCTCCCAGCACCCCTGTAAAATCTGCTTTTTGTCACACGTGCCCCAAAAGGCGACGGTGGCGGCTCTCAGTGCGGTGCAGGACAAGTTCATTCCAGGGGAGATTCCAGGCACTGGAAGTCACGGTGGCCTCTGATACCAGCTGAAACCCTTGCTCTGCTGAATTAAGATTTAGAAATTTGGTTTCAAAGGGAGTATTAATCAGCTCTGTATTTTTTTTGGACTCACAGAGGACCAGCACTTCCCTAGTATCCTACTAAAGTGGCGACAAGAAAGAAAATTAGGAAAGTATGCAAGAAAAACAGTCAGCATTTTGCTCTCTGGTTGTTTTTTTTCTTTTTATATATATTTTCCACCCGCTAACTCTGTTTTCACGGCTCCCTCCGTAATCTTGACAACTCTTAAGGCAAGCTGGGACAGCACCGGAACGCAGCAATAACCCAAAAAGATTGTTTTATCGGCGAGAATTATCGGGTTGTCAGCTGGGAGCTGCAAGAGGCGTAATGAGGAAGCAGAAGCACAAAGCGGTGTCCGCGCCCTCTGAAAACGTCCATTAAGCAGAGGCTTCATTTGGTAATTGCTGTTGGAAATGAAGCCCTTTTTTGGGTTTTTTCTTTTTTTTTTTTTCATTTCTTGGTTTGTTTTAGAGAGCAGCTGATGGCCATGGAAAATCAGAGCAGAAACATGGCATATGGCTCCTGTCTTTTCCTTCTCTCTGTTTGTTTGCTATGAAAAATTGTCACTTGAAACCATTTTTTTTTCTGTCCAAGGCTCTGTCTCAGCTACAAACAGCTCAGCCCCAGGAGCAGAGAGATGGGGGTAAGGACCTCCACAGCATTACCCGGCCCAGCCCCTGCTCCACGGCAGGATCAGCTCTCCCTAAATCACAGATAAAAAAGCAGCAAAAAAAAATAACAAAAGTACTGAAGGCAGAGCTCAACCAGCTTTCAAATCAGCTTAAGGTCTGATTACTGGGTTTAACTGGGTTTGGGAGATCAGAGGCCCGTCCACGTTACAGCTTTCAGCCGTCTTCTGTCTTAATGTCAAAGGAACAGGTAATTTGCAGCAAAGTTTGAAGGGAGATCAGGTGCTTGGCAGAAAATAGCTGGAAATGGGGAGACTGGGAGAGGGTGATTTACAAACGCAGGCTGAGCGGTTTCAGCTACAAGAAAACGGGCTGAAACACGTCAGCTGGGTACTTATCCCACCAACGTTTACAACATTATTACAAAATGGAGCTTTGGTTTCAAAGCAGGGTGGTTCGACTCCAAGGACTACCCAAAACACTGTATGGATCACACAAGACGCTGTTGGTCAACCAGAAGTTTCCCCTTCTCTCCCAAAAAACCAAATAAAATCCGTTTTTAACTACAAGCTGGCTTCCCTAATCCAAATCCTTGCAGAGGTCGGCGTTTGGACCACAAGAGCCCGACCAAGAGTCCAGGCAAGGTGCCCGCAGCAGCCATCAGCCACCCACCACCTTCCTCTCACCCCCCAAGGGAACCAGTCCCCCCACCCAAGCGTAGCCCTGTTTTACACCCCGTTTTTCCCTCTCACCAAGCAGCTTGGCGTATTTTCAACGGAAGAACAAACCCGGCTGACGCTCGGCTTCCGGCAAGCGTCGCTGGGAGCGGCTCGGCACCGACCCTGCCCCTCCAAGAGCACCTTCCACAATTCATCCAGCAGAAGAGACGTGCCGAGCCGAAGCAAATATCAGGACTCTGAATTCCTCGTCGATTTTTCTTTGTTTGTTTGAAAACAAAAGGATGTGTAGATGAGATGCTTGGCCGCGTTCCAGCGCGGTGGCAAAGTCCCACCCGCGCTCTCCAGCTGTCCTTCTGTCGACCTCCTATAGTAGATGGGGGCTTGGGTGTCAGAGAAGTCGGGAGAGGCTCTTGATCTCCAGGCCTCACCTTCTCCTGGGTGCTGGCTTTGCTTTGCTCCCCGAGGAGCTGTTTACGCTGCCAGACGACGGCGTGAGCTGTTTTCTGGCCCCGCGATCGCAGAATCACAGAGTGGTGGGGGTTGGCAGGGACCTCTGTGGGTCACCCAGTCCAACCCCCTGCCCAAGCAGGGTCACCCAGAGCAGGCTGCACAGCACCCTGTCCAGGTGGGTCTGGAATATCTCCAGAGAAGGAGACTCCACAGCCTCCCTGGGCAGCCTGGGCCACCCTCAGAGGGCAGAAGTTCTTCCTCATGTTCAGACGATCTGGAGATCTCCAGATCTCCCGTCTTCCTGGAGGAAATCTCTCTAAAACAAAAGTCAGGGACACTTCTCGCAGCTCTTGAAACCCTCAGCGGCAGGAACAAAAATGGGAGAAGAAAGGGCCCACTGTGAACGGCAAGCGGGCAATAATGCTAACCCTGCTTTCAAAAAAATCACAGGCAGGATCCTTCTGAAGTCACAAGCATGTCATAAAAGCATAAGGAAGAAAAAAAAAAAAACAAACAGAAAAAAAAGAGAGAACCACCTTAGATCTCTTTACATTTCCTTAATGGGTTTTGCACCTGCGGCTCCTGTTTTTCAGTGTTTCTCTGTAACGTTGCCTTGTTCTTTCAAACAAAGGCTGAGGCTCTGCTACGCTTGCGGCTTCCAAGCGAAGCCACGCTGCCAGCGCCGCGGCGTTCCTCTTCAGAGAAGCCCCAACACCCGCACACGGCGAGCAGGACCAAAAAAAACCCCATTTTGCAACCCAGAAACCAGCGGGAGGCACCTACACGGCGACGCTGCCAAGGTCAGCCGGGGCGCCCGCGACGCAGCAGGACCTTGAAGCTCCTTCCATCGCCGAAGCCCGACGCGGCGACCGGCTTCCGGAGCTCTCTGAAGACCGAAATCTGTTTGCATGAGTTCTCGTCTGAGTTATTTCAGCTCGCAGCCTCCTGTGTAAAAAGCAGCCTGCCCGCAGACAACTTGCTGCAGGAAGAGAAGAGGCAACTGGGAAAGGCAGATAGTTAAATTTTCATTACCCAAGAGAAGCGAGGATTGGAGTAAGAAGCCAGGGATTTACAGAGGGAACAATGACTCATTAGAAACGGAGACGCCGCGGCTCCTTTTATGTAAGTGGAGCTTTCAATTCCCATTGTGTTCTGAAAAGAATTAGTCCTTTTTGTCCAGGAGAGGACAGAAGCGGCGAAGGAGGACTATGAAGCTCCTCGTAAAAAAATATGACTGTTTAGAAATGAAAGGCCCAGTGATTAAGAGCGGTGGGACGTTTGCCTCGTCCCTCCACGCGTAGAGCTCATCCTTCCCTCAACTTCTGGCCAACGTGATGCATGGTAGGAGGACAACCAAGGGGCTGCTGTGTGAGAACCTATGGCAATTCACCATCCCAGAAGAGGACGACCAAGGGGCTGCTGCGTGAGAACCTATGGCAATTCACCATCCTAGAAGAGGAGGACCAAGGGGCTGCTGCGTGAGAACCTATAGCAATTCACCATCCTAGAAGAGGACGACCAAGGGGCTGCTGTGTGATAACCTATGGCAATTCACCATCCTAGAAGAGGACAACCAAGGGGCTATTGCATGATAACCTATGCCAACGCACCATCCTAGAAGAAGATCCTCTTCAGACCAAGAGGATTGCATCGCCAAGCGCCCCAATGTGAAGCCGTGGCCCTTCGGCCCATCTCAGGGTTGGTTTCTCATGACGTGACGCCTGGAGATGGAGCCATCTCAACCACGGAGAGGACTGGGACGGGAGGGTAGGGATGGCTGCGCGCCCACGCTTTCCCGATGGATGAGGGCTTGACTCCGCACTGCCCCGTGCCGCTTCTGCTACCCATCCCGTGGCAAACGGGTCGGTCCTCAGCGCTCACTCCAACGGGTCCTCTTCTCCAGCCAAGGACAGCCTTGAGGTCGCGTGCAGGCTCTGGCTGAGCACAGCACCCGTGGAGTACGGAGGAAAGGGACAGCCAAGCGTCCCCAGGGGCACAGCAAGGATTACCCCAGCGAAGGGCAAAAGCAAGCTTTTCTTGCACCTCCAGAGGAGCGAAAGCCCAGGCAGGAGCAGATGAATCGCACCAGCGAGGCTGTCCGGAGTCAGGAGATGCAGAGCAGCATCCCCAAGGGAGGGTCACTTGTTGGTGACAGCCAGAGCCACCTCTTGCAATTCCTTGCGGCTTCACGGAAGGAAAAAAGCAAGGTAGCTTGAGTTCATCCCTTGCATAAGCTTTCCATTCTTTTATTTTGCTTCCTTTGGGGGGAAAAAAGAAAAAAATAAATCTGTTTGAACAAAAAATGTCAGTTTGGCCTTTTTTCGTTTGACTACGTCAGTCCAGCTCACGCGGCTTCTGTACGTTTGATGCTGCTGAATTATTCAATTTGAAAGGAAAAAAAAACCCAAAGCCCATCACCCCTCAGCCAAGGCGTGAATCCGCTGTACGGAGAGGCAAGCGGCTGCCGGCTCCTCCCGGCCCAGCCAGCTGCGTGCCCCGGCACCGGACGCGACGCAGGGAGCCGAGCTCACGCTTTGCTCACCCGCGAACGTTGAGGGAGACGCGACCCCTTCTCCCCTTGAAGCCCAACGAGCAAAGCCTGGCAGCCCCCGTCGGCTCCAGCCCACCGTGCAGCTGCGGAGGGCGAGAAGAGGGCTACGTGCAGGTGACACCAAAGCCAAACCGATCCCGGGTGCAGGCAGCACCCTAAGGAAAGCAGCACCAACGGCCAGAGCCGGGTTGAAGCCCGGCCTCGGCGCAACCCTTGGCCTCGCAGCGAGCCTGCGCGCGCGCCGGAGCTCATCCCGCGATGACGTCAGATGTTTTTCCTAACGCCGCGTCGAGAAGAAACATCAGCATCCCACCGCGTCCGCTGAGCAGCTCCAAGCAGGAGATGGAAATTCTGAATGAGATATTAGACCTTTTGGAAATCTTTTTGTCTATTAGCCACGCAGGCGAGAGATCTGAACTATCGAGCGTTCCGCTCGCTTTGATACCCACGTGAAATCCCAGCGCTGCTCTCAAAGTCACTGCCAGGAGTCTGATCAGCCACGCAGAAAGGGCTGAAATGTCATCGTCTGCTCCGTTATTGGCTGCCAATTGGGAAAGGTGTAAGAGTATACTTACTGCGGGATATTTATTAGCAACCTCCTCCCAGCACCGGCTTCGAGAATTACCTCTTGCGAGATTAAATGACTGCTCTCGGTAGCTGCACTGATGGAAAACAAATTAAGGTACCGCACCGCGGAATCAAAAAGAAGCCGTGCCCACAAAGCAGCGTTCGAGTCACCTTACGGACCGGATAGCCGGGCTCGGAGGAAGCAGCGTTATCTTCCATTAGAAAAGCTGACGGAGCCAGAATGGAAAAAAAAAATAAAATAACCAGATAAGCTCTGGGGCACACAGGACTTCTCCTGGGCTGGGAGATGGAAGCAGCAAACTGAATTAGGTGGCTTTTTTACCCTGGGCAAGGGCCAAAGCCCCGTCCTGAAGCCTGGGCTGCTGCGGTTCGCCCGCGATCAGGCTGCCAGCCTCCTGCCAAGGCTGCTGGGGCAGAGGGACGGTGCCTGCTCTTGCTAGAGAGGGAGGGCAACAGCACCCCAAGCCATCACAAAGGCACTGGAAACCCTGGGCACGGCGCTGCTCCGCACCCGGCGCTTGAGGCAGGAGACGCTTCGCTCCCGGGAGCGGAAGGGAAGAGATTTCCTCCCATCGACCCACCCGGAGGCCCCAGCTCCTACTAAAAATCACCCACGGCTCCACGAAACGTTTCGTTATCAGCGCTCCCGGGGAACGTGTCGCAGAATAATAAATTACTGCTCCTGTCAAGGCGTCGCTGGCCTGGCACGGCTCCACAGGGGCCAGACCGACGGGCTGGGCGAGCGAGCCGAGAGAAGACGAGACGCTTCGCCAACTCGAGCCGAGCCAGCTTTCTCCGCGGCAGCTACAGATGCTCTCCCGACGCTAAACATTTGTCACTGCCGAAGCGCGCTCGCAGAGGGGGCGGTGGGTCCTCAGCTGCAGGAGTCTTGCACGGATACTCCCGGGGCCTAAAACCACCGCCTTGGATCCGCACAGGAGGAAAAGGAGCTTTTCCTTCTCAAACAACAGCTGGTGCTCAAACCGGCGGGCAGCAGTCTGGCCCCCCTGAATGACATCCTTGAGGGTTTTACCCCTTCTGACATCTCTCAGGTGATGCTCCACAGCCCCAGATCCCACCCAACCCAGGTGCGTCCCCGTAGCTCACCCCGCGTTCCCGGATCACGGCAATATTTTGAAACACGGCCCCACAAATCTCAGCTCCTCGTTGAGTTAGAGGGCACCCAGGACACCCGCCCGTAGGAGAACGAGAAGGACGAATGATCCATTTCACAAGCGATCTGGAGATTCCCGAGCCTGGCTCTGCTCCCAGGAAGAGCAGCAACTGGAAGCTGTGCCGTCTACCGGACGGAAAATCAGACCCAAGAGCTCGCCCTGGGTCGCGCCGTGTTTCGCTTCCATCCCCGTTTTTCAAAACCCTTTATCGCACGCTTGGAGTCACGGCGAGCAATCAAAACGAAGCTTAATTTCAGAACAGAAAATGCAGATATTTAATACAAAAACTGCTGAAAAATTCTGCTCCTGTCTTCTACCTTCAAGCCAAGCTCCCTGTGAAAACACCACCGCACAACAAGCTTTTATTTTGTCCCCCCTTACCTTCTGCTACTTTAAACACGGTTCTGCCAAAGCTTATCAGAAAATAACCTAAAGTTTAATATATATCTATATCTATATAGTATATATAGATATAGATATATACCCACATCCTTATTGGAATAAATTTGAGCATCAGTAATCTCACCTGCCTGGCCAGGGTAGCAAACTGCACACATCGAGGCAGGAAAAAGCAAGAACGAGCCCCGAAACGCTGAGAGGCCGCTGTCTGCGAGCAACATCGACCGCGTCGCTCGCGGCGGGGCTGCCGGCCCGAGCAGCTACGCGATATTCCAGCCGCGCCGCGGCGGAGGGCCGGCTCCGGCGCCCCGTTGTTTAGCTGAGCCCAGAAGCAGGGCGAGATCGCTTCAGGTTGCCGTTGTGCGAATTGGCAAGCCTGAAGATGAAGCGGAATGAGAATGAGCAGGTTTCTACTGTAATTATTGTTTGTTTGGAGTTTTCCAAGCGGAAATGATTGTAAATATGTGTGCTTTTTTTTTTTTTTTACATGCAAGATTCATATTTGGAGTTCAAACAAATTATTCTGGAGAACAGCCTAAAGTTAAGTAGGTGCCATACACAGGAAAAAAGGTGGCAGGGACAAGGACAGGAGGGGGTAAGAGATGCGAAGATGATCGTCGGTTGAGCAGGAAGCGTTTCATGCACGTGGCCACCCTCATTACCTGAGGAAGGCACCTAAAAACTCATCTGCTTTTCTATCCATACCTGATAAAAGCTCCCCTCCACTGAAAACCACCGCCGCTACGGTATCCATAAACCCAGGGAAACGCCTAGAGAGGGCATTTATCCACTGCTCAGCCATGATGGAGGGACCCACATCACTGCCTACAACAACCAGTCACTGCTTTTGGACTGGGATTTGCCCAGTAAAGCCGAGCACCCCGACAAACGAGAAGGAAACACAAATTCAGCCAATATTTAGAGCCCTGCAACTGCTTTCGCATCCCACGTGAGCCCTTGGGAGAAGCCCCGGGGAAGCGGCTGTGCCTCACCACTAACAGACCCGGCGACTTCTCTGCTTCATCGCCGGAGGAAGACTCAGATGTGTCTAAACCCGAGGCTTCGCCGTTTGTTTTGTTACCGGCTCCTTCTCTGTGGTCCCCCCCCCACCGCAGAGTCAACGGCTTGCTTCTGCAAAACCCCAGTCCAAGAGAAGATTAGCACATTATGCCTGCTGCGTTAATTAGCAGGTAATGAGAGATGCTCATCAATAAACCCAGCTGTTTCCGACCCCCCTCCTGGGTTGAGCCTCCGTGCCTGCAGGACATCGGAAGCTTTCCAGCCTATGACAAGCTCCACGTGGCTTGCTTAGAAGCTGCTGTGCCGCCCCGCAGCAGACAAACCCCCAGCCCTACACAGGGAGGCAAAGCTTTGTGAGAGCTCACGCAGCCAACGCAGCAAGAAAACCCCTTTTTATTCTTCTTTCTTTTTTTGGGGGGGGGGGGGGCACAGAGCTGAGAGAGATGCTTTTCCATCTCTTCTGTTGGAAGAAGATTTCTTCCTCAGGGTTAAGAGCAGGCAGCGTAAAGCTAGGAGTTGAAATGAAAGGAGCTTAATTATTATATTACACTCTCTCACAGTGGAAATCTCTCTCCAAGGATTCCCCCCCCTTGAAACCTGACAAGTCCACAGCTGGGGATAGAAACCTCCAGGGGTTTAAAAAAAAAACAACAACAAAACTCTCTTACAGTTTCAACCACAGCAAACCTCAAACGCAGGTCCCTTTCTAGGCTTGAATTTCTGAGGAATGGGGACAGAAAAAGTCCCTAAACTGCTAAGAGCCGCGTGTTTAGCCAGTACCACCTCCGTGTCCGACTGGAGGCAAAGCTCCCTGCCGCCAGCGAGGCAGGAATGTAGCCTGTTTAAGGGTTTCGAGACACACACCCCCCCACCATCATCATTTTCCAGCAGCACTGTGCAACACAGAGCCTCACGGACTCCTATAAATTACTCGGCACCCGGCTGCCAGCTCAGCCGAAGCTCGATATTGCCTGCAGTAATTATTTGGATCAAATGCAGTTTATCTGCTTCATATTTGTGTTTCTGTGCTCTCTGGTAACTTATAAATGCCACGGCGGTGTTTATTCGTTATAATGAAACTTAATGACGTTTGAAAGCAATGGCTGCGGCTGTGGGCTGCAGGTTTGCAGTCGTCTCTTCAGCTCCGGAGCAGGAGGCCCACAGCTAACATTAAATTACCCTACAGGAAAGGAAGATGTATGCAGACAGATCTTCAGGCCCGTGTATTATTCATCGGAGAGATGACTAGCAACGAGCCCCTGCGCCCGAGGCTACGGGCTCAAAGCGCTGTCACCCAGCGAAGGCAAGCGTTCCCGGCCAAGGGGAGCCAGTTGTCGAGCCGTAAGCCCAAACGCGTCTCAATCTGCTTTATTAAACCTGCTTCTCGTGAGAAACGGCTGGCAGGGAAGAAACGAGCTGGGGCTGCCGTAAAACGAAGCGGAGCTGGGTAGGAGAGAGAGAAATGGGTTTTGTGAGGCTTCAGCAGGGGCTGAGGAGCACAGGGCGGCAGCAGGGTGACTCGGCGGCGGTGGCACCCCGTATCTCAGCCCGATGCTTGATGCTGATGGCCGTTCTCCCTCCGTGCCAGGCGCAGCATAAACTTTTCTCGCCTTTGCTTCAGGCACTGCTCCTTGTCCTCCCTTCTCCTGAATGATTTCCTCCCTTGCTGCGTGTATTTATAGACTCCGGTCGTGTCTCCCCTTGAGCCTCCTCCAGACTACATAAATTTACCTCCTCCAGCCTCTCCCCGTACAACCTGCTCTCTAATCCCTGGGCCATTCCTGCCACCATTCCTGCCCGTGGCAAAACCCAGGAACATCTTTCCCTAAGCTCCCTCCTCAGGACAGCCAGCACCAAAAGCAGCTTTAACCCCTGCAGCACAACCCAGCTCCGGCGCCTCTATTTTCTGAGCCGCTTCCCATAACGTGGGGGCATCTTAGGGCCGGGCTGATGCTTCCATACCTCCTGGCCATCAAAGGCTCTGTAGACACAACTGTGTTTCTCAGGAGTAAATCACAGAATGTTTGGGGTTGGAAGGGACCTCTGTGGGTCACCCAGTCCAATGAAAGAGCATCACTAGCCCCTTCCCCACCAGGGCAGTGAGACTTCAAGGTCTCTAGGAGATCGGAGCCCAGCTGTCAGTTCAGTGAAATTTGGCTTTTTTCCTACACCTGATTCTCCTGCACAAGGTCAGATCGGTCTGGAAACGGCCTGTCCTCAGCCACACAGCTTCTTCCTTTCGCTCCACACCGAAGCAGAGATGCTCCTCCTGCACGGCCATGAGCCTCTCTGCCTCCCAAGGCTGTGGTGCCAACCCACTCCCCACCCCTAGAAAGCCCTGGGAACACCAATATCTACAGTTTCAGTCATTTTGGGCGGCTTCAGGAATCGGTTATTTCCCCAAAAAT
Organism: Opisthocomus hoazin; assembly: GCF_030867145.1. Taxonomy (NCBI): domain Eukaryota; kingdom Metazoa; phylum Chordata; class Aves; order Opisthocomiformes; family Opisthocomidae; genus Opisthocomus; species Opisthocomus hoazin. The sequence continues at coordinate 8,107,752 of NC_134437.1, read as the reverse complement.
GCCCCAAGGAAGAGCAGGAGCGGGTCTGTCCCTTGGCCATCCCTCTGCCCTGCCTCAGCGGGCTCTCCCGGAGAGTCGCCCCGGGGACGCGCAGCACAAGGAGGTCACCCCTAGCCAGGTCACGCACTGCAAGCAACCGCCTGTCCGAGCATTACTCACTGACCAGCAGGGAAGGGGAAATAAAAAACCTGGGTACCTTGTTTGGTTACCCTCATCGGACCAACTGGCTTCACACCAGGAGCTGTTACCGGCAGATGTGCTGCCTGATGACAACTGACAAGAGAAATTAATCTTCCTTGCTTGCGATCCTTACGCCCCAGAGAACCTCCTGCGAGGATCCCACCCCGAAAGCTCGTCCGAGACCCCGTCTCGGAGCTCCCTACGCAGCTCTGCGCCACGGATGAACGCACCCACGTGCAGCTTCTGCAGCACCCCGAGCCTCGGCAGAAGCCTCCCACCCACAAACCGACCGGCTCTCACCTCGCTCAAAACCCCCCGCGACATCGATTAACGAGGAGAGGACCGCGCGGGGCCACCCGCAACGACCTTGCCTGCAAACCCTTGAAGGGGGAGTTAATTCCGGAACAACGTCGTCTCCCCGAGCGGCTACCGAAGCAAACAAGTTGACAAATGAGGCTGCCTCTTAACGAAGCCGAAGCCCAAGTCAATACCCTTCTATCAGGGCGCGGATCGGAGACGGGCTCAAGGGCAAACGGCCTTGGCGGGGGTGGGACGGCTGTCACTCGGAGGAGGGAAGGGACGGCATGGAAACGAACGGGAGCAGCCTCCGAAGCAGAGGGAGACAAGGGCAACGTGGAGGAGAAGAAAGGAACAAGGTTTAAAAGAGGAGAAAGGCAGAAGGCTGGGGGGAAGCCTTTCTGACGCGCTCTCTCAGCAATGAAGTCTGGTTATGAAGATCCTGATGATCTTTCCATCCTCTGCTATCACCGCTGCACATCTACAGCAACAATCTTTCCACAAAACCTTATTTTAGGTGTTTTCTCCGCAGGGGCTTTCCTTCTCCTCCCCACTCCAGCTAATGAAAGACTGGAACGGGGAAGGATCGAGGTTCCCCCATCTATTCCCAAGTAGCTGGGGGGCTCGACATGTCACCTTCAAGTGAGGAACACTTGGGGCGATTTTCTGCTGCAGCAAAGACCGGGGCAGGGAGAGAAAGGAGAACCCTCAGGTGGGAACAGCACAACGGATACAGAGATACCTTCCACAAAGATAAACCCACTCCCCCACTATCTATTTGCAGACAGAGCTGTTCGCTGGCGCAAGCGAGAGCTCTCACCAGACAGCTTAGTCCTCCAGCACCCTTGTCTCCATTAACGTCCTCCCAGGCCACCACTTTAGGACAACCCCTTCCCTAAGAGGGCACAGCCAAGACAGGAGATCTGCAGCAGGTTCCTGGGGTGGGGATTGCTTCTCCCCTGCCGTCTGCACAGCACCTGGCACAACACGGACTTCGCCCTCCACTGAAGACTTCTGCCGCCGCATGAGCCAACACCTTCCATCTCCAACAACCTCCACCAGCTTCATAGAATCACAGCATGGCCGGGGTGGAAGGGACCTCTGTGGGTCACCCAGTCCAACCCCCTGCCCAAGCAGGGTCACCCACAGCAGGCTGCACAGGACCACGTCCAGGCGGGTCTGGAATATCTCTAGAGAAGGAGACTCCACAGCCTCCCTGGGCAGCCTGGGCCAGGGCTCCGTCACCCTCAGAGGGAAGAAGTTCTTCCTCATGTTCAGCTGGAGCTTCCTCTGCTTCAGTTTGTGCCCGTTGCCCCTTGTCCTGTCGCTGGGCACCACTGGAAAGAGTCTGGCCCCATCATCCTGACCCCCACCCTGCAGATATTTATCGCCATTTCTAAGGTCCCCTTCTCTTTGCAAGCTCCTCGACTGAGCACTGGTCTAAGCCGATGGCAACAAAGACCTGGCACGCTTATCAGCGGGTCAACCTAAATATTTCATTTAGCTTCTAAAGCCGTCAATTCCCTCCTCTCTTTCTTTCTTCCTTCCTTTATTTTAAATCTCAAAATGCACACCGTCTCTCATGAATATTGATGAGGATCATTAGTCACTGAACATTTCGCTTCCCTTCTCTTTCCCTCCTGTCTATATAAAACCGTCATCTTTGTTAAAGGGAAAAAAAAAAACCCATCTCGAGTTATACCTCTGGATGTGTATCAAGATTAGCCCCATTAATGCATTTATAGATTGAGTAAATACCTGTGGGAGCAAATATGGGGCATAAAATGATACGCACACACAGGCCCCGAGACTGCTGCCGCACTGGAGGTAACCGTTCAGGTTCATCATTTAGGTTCTTCGTTCATAGCTTGGTGAAGCCCTGGGTATTCAATAACCATCGTGCTGGCTGCCTGGCCAAGGGGAATTGCCCTCGCCCTCCCCCTCAGCCATGCTCCCTACCCATCCTTCGGGTTTTTGACTACGCCCGATCCATCTTCATCCACCCCCACCTGAAGGCTGCTCGTGGGCTTCAGTTTTCTTTAGTGAATACAGATGGCAGGGCTTGGCCAGACGCAGCAAAGAGCTCGGGGAGAAAAGGAACAGGGCTGGCAGCATTCAACTTGACACTTTACAACCATATTTCACTATTTCCTTATGATAAGAACGGATTTCTAGATGGGTTTAAAAAAACCAAAAGCCAGCCCAAACAAAGCGAGATACTTTGCCGGGTGTTCTCCAGTACCTTTCAGTCCAAGCCAACAAAGTCCCACTCCACTGAGGAACGGGCAGAGGTTCACTGTGCTGGCCTGAAACCCACAGTTCCTTCCCGATTGTCCTTACAGCTGTGGAACACATCTGTCTGGCACTGCTCCTGCAGAGAGGAGCTTCCTCTGACCGGCTGGGACCGCAGAGCAGAGATGACCCTATGGGACCTGACGACAGGCGAGGAACAGAGCTTCCACACCGTTTGTTTAAGCCTTTTCAGAGCGTACCAAAGCCACAGGCTTTGTCACACCAAAGAGAGATTTCTTCTTTCCACACCAGAGAGCTGATTCTTCACAACGACCTCACTCAGCTCGCGGCCCACAGCCTGGCTTTAGCTGGGGGTACTCCACCACGGCAAGTGTCTGCTCACGACTGCAGAGCAGATGGACTTCTGCTGGCTTGAGAGCCATTTTAAGGGCAAGCCTGGCTGTTGATCCATACAGGTGTGTCTCACAGGGCCGCAGCGGTTTTAATTGATATTCTAAGCCATGGTTAACTTGGTGCTGCTTCGTTGCTCCAGCCTGTGAAGCTCCAACTTGTGTGTCTGCCTCCAGAAGAGGGAGGCTGGAGGTCCTGACCAGGCAGGAACGAACCACATGTTTGCTTGCAGCAGCTTCACCAAAAACAGCACTGTGTTGCGGTGCCCATGGCCCGGGAGGACACCAGAAAATGGCAGAAGAGGTGCTCCTTCTCCAGCCTTGGGTGGGGGACATGCTGTCACCCTCCTGCCCCCTTCCCAAATCAAAGCCTGGATTGTTTTCGTAGAAGGAACAGCTTCCAGGTACTTTGGGAATCTGGAGGCTTCCACGCAATCATGCTATCGTCTCCACACCGGGAGGATTTATGGCATCATCAGAACCTGACTTGATGGCACAGCCAGACCTGGATGTCCAGGTTCTGGTCTGGTGGACACCACGTCAACAGCGTGACCTGTGTTGCTAATGAAATATTGCCTGCCAGCAACCTCTCTGGCAGGGTCCCCACGGACACCGAGGGAGGAAAGCGAAGTAACAGACCCCTGGGGCTGCAGCAACAGCTCTGCAGGGAGGGGAACTCCATCAACAGACACACTCGCTCGAGGGTGAACTCCGAGGGTAGCCTGGAGGCAGCGCAGAGAGGAGAAATCCAGAGTTACCACCTTCAGAGAGCAGCCTTGCATCTCCTTTGATTCATGCCCCCCCTTCCAGGCTTCAAAAATAAGCCACCCCAAACCCAACCAAGACAGCAGCAGCCGGCCAGGGTACGGTGAAGCACGTAACCTCATCTCTGCCCTTTTTCAGGTGCATTTGACCGGACACGTTCTTCCCCAGCAGCTTGCCGTGTTCCTTCAGTGCACACCCCATTCCAACTGCCATTAAGGATGGGCAACGGAATCCAAGTAGCTGGGATATTCCAAATCCCCCCCTAGGTATGGATCCCTGCTTATTAGCACCCAAAATTCCCAAAGTGTCCTTAGCAGGCCACTGTGTGCACGGATTCCACGTGATCCCAGCTTCTCCCACACGCACCCGTGGGCTGAGCGGCGAGAGCAGCAGCTCCGGAATTACCTTACGCCGGTGCTCCGGGAGCGAGGAAATATTGCATTCGTTTATTTAAAACCACGCAGCAACAGCTTTCCACAGGGGACTGCTACTCCAATCGACAGATAAAATCACACCCTTCGACCATCAACCGCTGCAACACCACCGCTGCCATAAAAATCACCGCCTCCGTGTCAGGTTTACGACCAGAGCTGCTCGGCTGCACCGCAACTCCTGCGGGCAACCGGAGCGACACGGGTGAAACTCCGCTCTCCCTCCCCGGAGCGGCAGGAAGGCGGGGAGGTGTTTCCCACCCGGTGCGAGCGGAGCGGTGCAGAGCGCACGGGATCCTTCCCTCGGCAGCGTCCTCGTAAATGTGCACGATGGATTTTGTCTGCAAGGGCTTGGCTCACAGCAGCCCGTGCTTCTCCAGAGAGGTCCTGCATTCCACCCGGTTTTCCAGCTGACCCAGCCTGGGCAAAGTCTCCCCTTGATGCTAGACAAAAAGACAGCTTCTTGGCTGGTTTTTCCTCAGGTTTTGCTTACATCCCTGCCTCCTTCAGCTAACAGACACACAAAGCATCGCAGAAACATCAAGGAGACCTCTGCTGATAACAACATGTCCTCAACAACTTCTCCGGAGCTTGCTCCGACCACTCGCCTCTTCCTTCCCAACTGCCTTTGTCAGATAAAGAGCAAAAGGCTGGACGCAGCTTCCATGGGAGATGCCTTCCCTCATCAACTGTGGCTGTGTCTTCCCGGGGAGACACGAGTGACAACGCTTGGGGTGAGGCGAGCTTCCAAGCCCGGGAGGCTTTGGAGTCCCACGGAGAGCTTTGGAGATCAGGTAATTCATAAGTGACCCACCGCTACGGTGGGTCCCAGTGGGTTTTGTGCTGGGGATCCCGTAGCTTTTAGCCACGCTTCGCAGGGAATGCCGCTCCCAGGCCGCAGACCGATGCCAATGGGTCCTGCTGGCTGCCCGGACCTCAGAGGACAAAGTGTAAGAAGATGCTGGGATGCTCAAGGAGATGCTCAAGGAGATGCTCAAGGAGATGCTCACCTTGTTTTGGGGCTGTCAAGCTTGACTATGTGCAAAAGCAGGCACGGACACGTCGCCGGCAGGCAGCATTCGCCGAACCCGCTCCGGACCATAGCAGGCAGCAGAAGGCGCGTTGAGAAACATCTGGAGCAGAGGCACAGCCACCTTCCCCAAACAAGCTGTTTTTCCCCCCAAAAGGGCAGGGACTCCGTCCCAGAGTCCCAGCTGGTTTCTCTCCAGGCAGTAAGACACGTTTCAAAGTCTAAACCCAGTTCTGGGTTTAAATCCATCTCCTGCCCTACTTGGTGCTGGGTTCTATCCATCCCAGCCTTGCTGCACCAGCACCCCGCTAACCCGAACGCCCCGTCCCACGGCGGAGAGCCGCTGCGAAAGCACCCACAGCCTTCCTCCTTGCAAGGACAGCAGATTCCCTTCGGGAAGCTATTAGGAACCAGGCGAACAGAGCAACCTCTCACCGTCACCTCGCTCGTCCCTTTCGACGATCTCCAAAGAGCGTTCTCTTTTTATTGCTTACTGCAGTTTAACAGCCCTGATTTCAAGTTGCTTTGGCTTATGATAAACTCCAGATCTGTAACGCTTCTCTCCTTCTTTGGTCCCTCTTACCCACTTCTTCTTTATGTTTTTATTAAAGAAAGATCCAGGAAAACAGATAGCAGATTAAAAGGGAAACAAATTGAAATGGGTCAAATGTATCTTGCTTAGATGACAGCCACCCCATTAGATACTTTTAAACAGGACAAATAATCTGTTCAGAAGCACAAGTGGGCTTTCACATTTATTCTAAATTACAAACCCAACGATTGCAGCCTCAAATGGAAGCACTGGCTAATTGCACTAATATCTCACTAATTCCAGCGCCAAGGAATGGGGGAAAAACGAACTATTTTCACCATTTTACCAATTATGCAATTTAGACCAAGGTACATTATGCAAACCCTGGGTTGAGCTTCCTCTCCATTTTGTGATCTATGACAAGGACTGGAATTCCAATTATTAATAATGGAGGAGCTATAATTATTCTAAGGACGGCTATGAGATAATTATAAGCCATAAAAACAGCTTTCATACGCACACACAATTCTCTGCAGACTGGAGATACGCGGAAGCTGAAGGCAAAAAAACAAAACCCCATCCAGAGCTACGCTGCTCGCAGCGCCCGAGCGCGAGCCCACGGCTGATAACGGCAGCCAGACACAGGCAGCTGCCCGGCTCTGACCCCAGCCAACCCCGTGAGAGGCGCGGGGACGCACGAGGAGAGCAGGCTGGTGGCTCTCCGTCGGTTCCTCATCGTTTCTCCGGGCCAAGCCCAACTCGTGGCCCATGTTTGAGGTATGTGGATGGATCGTCTCCACCTGCGGCACGGGGAAGGTCCCGTTTTGGGACCTCCATCTCCGCCCAACAAGAGACATCAGAGCTATACGTTACTCCCTAAAGAAGATCCCAAACCTTCCGAAGGAAAGAGCCAAGTCCTCACCCTCCATACTCTTGTCTTCTGCTGACCAACAGCCCCACATGGCCTTCAGAGAATCACAGAATCCCAGCATGGTCGGGGTGGAAGGGGCCTCTGTGGGTCACCCAGCCCAACCCCCTGCCCAAGCAGGGTCACCCAGAGCAGAATCACAGAATCACAGAATAGCAGGGGTTGGAAGGGACCTCTGTGGGTCACCCAGCCCAACCCCCTGCCCAAGCAGGGTCACCCAGAGCAGAATCACAGAATCACAGAATAGCAGGGGTTGGAAGGGACCTCTGTGGGTCACCCAGCCCAACCCCCTGCCCAAGCAGGGTCACCCAGAGCAGGCTGCACAGCACCGCGTCCAGGCGGGGCTGGAATATCTCCAGAGAAGGAGACTCCACAACCTCCCTGGGCAGCCTGGGCCAGGGCTCCGTCACCCTCAGAGGGAAGAAGTTCTTCCTCATGTTCAGCTGGAGCTTCCTCTGCTTCCGTTTGTGCCCATTGCCCCTTGTCCTGTCGCTGGGCACCACTGGAAAGAGTCTGGCCCCGGCCTCCTGACCCCCACCCTGCAGATATTTAGAGTCATTTCTAAGGTCCCCTCTCCGCCTTCTCTTCTCCAGGCTGAACATGCCCAGCTCCCTCAGCCTCTCCTCGTAGGAGAGATGCTCCAGTCCCCTCCTCCTCCTCGTAGCCCTCCGTTGGACTCTCTCCAGCAGCTCCTCATCTTTCTTGTCTCCCGCCTGGGACTCGGGCAGCCCTTGTCAGAGCAGACTCCTCCAGTCATTACCCAGCAATTATGATTTGCTGAGCCCTCTCCCAGTTAAGCACGGAGCTGCGGCTCTGCAGTAGCGGCTGCTGGTGTTGCGGTGCTTCGCGCAGCGAACGGAGACACCCCGAACGCAGAAAACTGCGGAGAGCGGCTTCTGCTTCCAGCCACGACGCAAACGGAAGGCGGCTGCTGGCAGAGGTAACTCCGGCGCCAGCCCCTCTCCCGGCACCCCGCTCAGCGTTCGCATCCGCAGCGGCCGGGACCGAGGAGGCTGCCTGCAGACCGAGGCAACGGGTTTTAACCTCGTGCCCGTCCCCAGCCGACGGCGCGCACGCGAGCAAAGCAGAACGCGACCAGCCAAGCAGGGAGCTGAAGAGGGGGAGTTTGTCCTTCCTTGAGCACAGATCATTAACCATGACCCGGTCCAGGAGGATGCTGCTGCGCCGAGTCCTTCTGTGCCTCTTCCCCGCCACGCCTGCTGTCACCTCCCAACCTGGGGACACAAGGATGAAGGGTCCACCCCGCCGGGATGCCACCCGCCTGCCTCCACCACCCTCCCGATGCGAGAGCCAGCGCAGGACCTGGCAAGGGAAGCAGGAGGAGGGGAGATGGTTGGAGGCACCTTCCAGCAGCCGGCGGCTGGTGGGAACAGGTGGCGCAGGAGAAGGCTGACACCTCTCCGCGCTCAATCGTTCCCGTTCGTAGCTTTGTGAGTGGCAGCCAAAAAGTGCCATAACTGCTGCAGTGACGCTTGCTAATGACTCGAGTTAGACCTGGCACGAAGTCAAAGGCAGGAGAGATGCAGGGAAACAGCAGGAGCGGGATCGGCATCTGGATACCTGCCCTTGGCCACCGCCGAGGAGCGGAGCGAGCCCAGCAGCTACGGAGCGAGTGTGACAACGGAGCACGGAGGGATTTTACAGCACGCCCCTTGCCTTCCCTTGGGAAGGGAACTGAACGTGAAGGGGAAGAGGGAACAGAAAAACAAACCCCAACTTTCAGGTTAGTTCAAGACCCTTATTCCTGGGGGACTTAACCCACAGAATCACAGAATGGCGAGGGTTGGCAGGGACCCCTGTGGGTCACCCAGCCCAACCCCCTGCCCAAGCAGGGTCACCCAGAGCAGGCTGCACAGCACCGCGTCCAGGCGGGGCTGGAATATCTCCAGAGAAGGAGACTCCACCGCCTCCCTGGGCAGCCTGGGCCAGGGCTCTGTCACCCTCAGAGGGAAGAAGTTCTTCCTCCTGTTCAGCTGGAGCTTCCTCTGCTTCAGTTTGTGCCCATTGCCCCTTGTCCTGTCACTGGGCACCACTGGAAGGAGTCTGGCCCCATCCTCCTGACACCCACCCTGCAGATATTTAGAGGCATTTCTAAGGTCCCTTCTCAGCCTTCTCTTCTTCAGGCTGAACAAACCCAGCTCCCTCAGCCTCTCCTCGTAGGAGAGATGCTCCAGTCCCCTCCTCATCCTCGTCACCCTCCGCTGGACTCTCTCCAGTAGCTCCTCATCTTTCTTGAACTGGGGAGCCCAGCACTGGACAGAGCACTGCAGATGGGGCCTCACTAGGGCAGTGTAGAGGTCCACCCCCCTGCCGAAGCACGGTCACCCAGAGCAGGCTGCACAGGACCGCGTCCAGGCAGAACCCACCTCACAGACACCACCTTTCCGCTCCCAAGCCGCCTCGAGCCAGGGCTGCCCAAGCAGCCTGACTCCGCTCGCTGGTGCCTCCGCATCACCTCCGCCGCACGGCGCGTGCCTCCGGGCACCCCGCCGAACCACCACCGTGCCAGGGGAGAGCCGTTCCCCGCAGGAATCCAGCCCCTCGCCAGCGACCACCACGCTCCTCCCGATCCTGTAGCTGTTCCTGAACGTTAACAAGCAGTCGGCGGCGTCTGATGGAGTGGGTTATTAGCAGAATGAAGACAGATGGCGGAGGATTAACTCTGAAGCGTCTTTATTGCGAGGCCGTCACTGCAGACAGCTCAACCCCTCTACGACTGTCACCAGCTTCATTTCACCCTACAACTCTCAGCCGCACGGCAATCCCAGCCCGCGGACGAGGCAAGTGTCAATCACAGCAAAGGGACAAGCGCGTCGCGGCCACGCTGGAGCGGTGCCTTCTCGCTCCCCAGCTCACACACACCCCCAGAATCGCGCCCACATCCAGCGCCTTTCCTCGTGCGGGCTTCCCAGTGGCCACAAAGCAAGAGGCGACCGCCCCCGGGACGGCAGAGCAACGCCAGCTTGCAGGGAGAGCGCCCAGATGATCCCGGCCTCGCGCGTCGCCGGCCCAGGCTGCTGTGCTGCCTTGCAGCTGGGAGAGACAACACCACCACCTCACCCAGACCCCTTCCACCAGGGCTCGGGGTGCTTGGTGTCGGTATGAGGAACGGATCTGAGTTAACTAACTCTGACAGAGGCAAGTTCTCAGAGGCTTATGGTGGCTTCTCGCCCCGGAGGAAGAGCTCAGCCAGGAGAGCCTCCATCTGCAACCAGTTGCGTTAATGGACGCCCATTCCTTGCCAGCTGGTAAACAAACATCACGCTACCCGAGACCCTCGCTGGGCATCCGTCAGGCACAACATTATTTTTCCCTGCAAGTGGCCAGCCTGGGTCTTCTCCACAGGTTTAGCCAAGAGAAGCGCCGTCCCACCAAGAAGCCATTCCTCCACGCTGACAAAGCCTCCATCTAAGTTCTCTTGTGCTTCTCTACCTACCAGCGCATTTTGTAGATGTCTCCGTTAAGTGACAGCCAGGTTCTAACAATCCCTGTAATTACCCATTTCCGAGACCCCACACCTCGTAATTATCCGATTGCCCCACTGCCTACCTCTGCTTTCAGTTCCTTCAGCTACCCTGTAATTATTAATAGGGCTTTTCATTAGCACCATCACGCAACAAAAAGAGGAAAAGCTCTCACTTGGCAAAAATATGAAAGGGAAGCTGTCTCTCTCCTTATCCCTGCGAGGCGACTGGTCCAAAGAGTCTCCCTCGGGTACTGCGGGCAGGAAACCCCTTCGCTGTACCTCTGTAGACGACCAGAGATCCGAACCCCCCCTTGGTTCATATCAGAGCTCAGCCCGCACCGCGCAGCGTGGATCGGCACTAAAATCCACCAAAAACCCGGGAGGCTGGAGGCCCACAACTGTCATCCGCGACGGCCTCTAGCGAAAACACAAGCCCTAGGCAGTCTTTGTAGCCATGGAAATCCCTCGACTTTGTGTTTGGCCAATTGTACCTTGAAGCGTAACGGTCCTGCGGGGGACAACGCTTTGTTCCCTCTCCCCGCACAAAGCCTTCACTTTCGGCCTTTCGTGTTTCTTTGTTCTCTCCGCACAAAGCCACGGTGCTCCTGCCCTCTCCGAGACGCTGATGGGACAGGAAGGTATCAGGAGGGAGACTCGGACGAGACTCTGCCATCCACTCCCCCAAGGGGCAGCCCCTTCCTATTTAAAACATACCCTAATCAACGTTTAAAAAGCACACGGTAATTAACAAGCAGGAGGTGAAGTCTTGTGAAGTGCTTTCCCCACGTTATCCGCTCAGCGTCAGGGCTCTGGGGAAGTTGAAGGAACCTTTGATCTTCTAACTGATATCTGAGCCATCAGCTTGCCTCCACGAGAGTTCTACCCCGTGAAAGCTAACGCACCTTTGGCTCTCTGGAAGGCAAGGCTTCCTGCAGGAGCGGGCACCGCCGCGCCGAGCTGCAGACAACGCGCCATCCCACACAAGCTACGGGCTCTGCCCAAAGCCCAGCCAACCAAAGCCCCAGAAAGAGGATCAAACCCATGTTTGGATCAAGTCTGCAGACCCCGGAGTAACCTCACAGCAGCCAAACTCTCCTTGACGCACCCTCGAGACCCTCCCGTACAATCACAGAATCAGTAAGGGTGGAAAAGACCTCCAAGATCACCAAGTCCAACCATCAACCCAACCCCACCACGCCTGCTAAACCATGTCCTCAAGTGCCACATCTACACGTTTTTTGAACCCCTCCAGGGATGGGGACTCCACCACCACCCTGGGCAGCCTGGTCCAACGCTTTACAACTCTTTCAGTAAAGACATTTTTCCTAATATCCACCCTAAACCTCCCCATCTCACAGGCCTCTGGGATCTCAAACCCTTCTCTCCTCCGGCACTAGAGATGGTGCTGCACCAGGGTTTGCTCCAGAAAAATCAGCCAGGCAACGAAGCTACCAGAAGCAAGGGTGCCAACTCTTCCAAGCGTAGTTTTTGTTTAGTTATTATGCTGCATAATTATTTATGATATTTCCATGGATTAATCAATGCTCATAAAGTACTTGGGGAATGACCAGAATGTAAATAGGGAAATTTGAGCGAGATCTCTGCCAGAACGCCGGGGTTTGACAAACAACAGAACAGCTCCTGAGGGGTGCAAAGGCATGGAGAACTGGTCCTCTGCAGGGGTCACGGTGAGGAACCCAACTGGAGTAAAGAGACTAGATGCAGCAATTGCTGGGAGAGCTTCCCATGTGACAGATCCTTCCCATGGGAAAAAGAGAGTGGATTTTGGAGGTATGGAACCACTAAAGCTCCAGCTCTTCTCTTGCTGCTTCATGCAGGGGGCTTCCCACATTCCGTGCCCACTAAGATGTTTCAGACCTCCAAGGGGAAGCGGGATTTTCTCCTTGGTGTGAACAAGAACCGCGCACTTTCCTAGCAGTAGCACACCCCCATCCCTTGCAATGAGAGCACTGAAGAGGAAGGAAGAATGGAAGGTGAGGGAGCTGCTCACCTTCAGTCATCCTGCGGTACTTCTCCTTGTACATGAACCCCAGCACTAGGCAGCATCCTCTTCCTGGGAGCCCCAGTTCTGCAAGAGAAGAGAGAGCCATGTTAGAAGGCTGGGCTGGGGACGAGAGCAAGCCTTTGGTCAGCCTCACAGCTGAACTTGGGGGTCCCAAACCAGCTGCTGCCGCTCCACTTAGCCACGTGGATCTAGAGACAGGAGGGTCACCATCCCCTCCCTCGCCCATCGCTCAAGTGCTCCTCTACTCTAAGCAGGGAACGAGCTGCGTCTTCCTCCACATCAGCGCGTGGCCACTAGAAGGACTCTTTAATCCCTTCCTCCCTCGGCGGGCAGCACAGCAAAAAGGGCCCTCAGAAGGGAAGACGCCTCCGGCTTGAGGCATCGCGCTCTTCAGAAGCGAGCGAGCAACCCTACAAGCAGCAAAGTGCCCCAGTCTGAGGAGACGCGTGCCTTTGATGCCTTCATTTCTTAATGGGGCTTTCTGGCTATCGGTAGCACACAGAGATCTCAACGTGGGGTGTTTTTTTTTTTTTTTCCAGAAGCAGGCTGCGCGCACGCGTGCTCTCCCCGTGCGCGTCTCGGAGCGGCAAAAACCTCTGGTTCTTCAAACAAAATCTCCTGTGTCACAGTGGAGAAAATTAAGGTACCGTGTCCCCGATGCTGCCCGCCTGCGGACCTGCCGAGCTCCTCGGGGGCTTCTGCGCTCTGCGGAGCCCTGCTGATCAAAGCCCCTTTGATGTTTACTTAATGTGGCTGCGGTCTCTTCGGAGCCCCGCTCTCTGCCGAGGAAGGAGCGCTGGGGAGTGCCGTGGAGCTGCGCCGCACGCGAGGGGCGAAGGCGGCCAAGCGGGAGGGCTGAGAGAGCAGCGACAGCTTCGGAGCAGAGCGAGCGCTGCCGGGCAGCCTCGGCTTCCAGCGCCGTGATGCAGACTTGGGTTTGAGCTGCGAACGTGGACCGGGCCCAGAGGGAGAGGAAAATGGCTCGCTGCAGCGGGACGTGCAGGGAAGACAGCCAGATATACGGGATCCCTCCCTAATATTCCCACAGCATCCCAGCAGAGGGGTCAGCGTCCTCCTCTTGGGCACAGCATGAGGCAAAATCAGAGCCTAAACCCAGCAAAAAATAAAAAGGACTTCTTTTGACCCCAGGACACTCGGGGTTACAAGCAGGACTAGTTCAAGCACTTTGTCTAATGTTGAACAGGGCTCCACCTTGCAAGAGGCTACGGACCAACAGCTCCTGATCCCAGTGCTCCCATCAGGGAGGACATCAGCATCTACCCAAAACAACCCACACGTATAATCCCACTGAAATCAATGCTCAGACAAAAGTAAGTGTCCTGAGACGCTTAGAGTAAGCAAAAAATTCAATTCCCCCACCCCACCCTAAATCCACACTGCCACCTAAGGTAGCACCCCAGCAAGAAACAGGCACCTCCAGAAAGCGACTCGCTCCATCTGCACAGGCTGGCTTTGGGAGTCCTTGTAACTCTCATTAGCCACAGCAGGCGGTGATTAACTCAGACGTAGACATCTAAAGACCAGACAAATCAGGGTGGATAAATCAACTATCCATGTCCTCAGCCATTTCTTGAATCGGAGTCCTAAGCAACAGCAAGAGATGGACACCAACCATCTCCCACCTCGGACGCAAAGGTGGAAACCAGCCCTCCTGCTCCGCAGCATGGAGGTGACACGATCTGCCGTCCCCACACGGCCTACACCACCATGGCAAATACACCAAGGAAGGCGTAGACTGGCAGAGCACTGGATGCTTCTATTGCTCCTGAGCACTGCTGGGGTCTGCCGGTGGCAGCTGCAGGACGTTCAGCACAGGGTGCTTCCCTTGGCGCTGTCTGATAACTAGAATTGGTAAGACCTTTGAGTGGGGTTTCCACGATGCCTGGGAAACCCGCCATCCCACGTGCGTGTGGGCAGACGGCTGCGAGCCTGCTGAGAGCTTCTGGGCCGTTTACACGCAAAGCAGCCAAGAGGTGTTCACATCTTCATTGCTAGGAAAGCCAAACTGCATCGATTCTTTGAGCCTTCACCGAGCACCAGTGTTGGCTGGGTTTCTCCTGCAGGCACAGACCACGGCTGCAAACCCCAAGAGCATCTCGAACCAAAGCAGCGACGGAGGCAGCAACAGCTGCAGCCCACCTGGGGGATGAATATCCCACCACTCGGCTGTCCGGCCCTCATCTTCCACTCACGGGGAGCAAAATGCTCCCTGGAAGGAGGTCGGGCTTTAGGGGCTGTGGGAAAGGGCTACCACACAAGGCAACGGCTGCGCTACCCCGGAGGTCCCAACCACAGCTCTGCCCTTGCAGGAGGCAGGGACAGTCCGGGCTGAGCCACCCGGGCTGGATCCAGGTGACATCTGGGTTACTGCCCATCTGGAGCCTGGATTGGCACACACACCAGTCTGGGTGTCCATCTTCCATTGGCCTCCCTGAGGGGTGCTATAATTAATGCTTATAAACCACTTTGATATCCCATGATGAAAGGAGCTATACAAGAGCACTGCCTCATAATAATTCATATCATAAATTTGTATGAACATGCTAAAGTCTTTATAGCTGAAGGCACCTTTAAATACTCGAGAGTGCCTTTAAAAGGTAAAATACTTCAAGACGCCTCTGATGCCTAAGGATGTCTCACCACTCCATGGCTTTTAGTGGCCACCTAGAGCTAAAATAGTTCAGCAGACACCCAGCATTTAAAATGCTTTGGCTTTAGGGGGGCTGCTGAGATACCACCGAAAACAACATTTTAACACACGCGCATCCCCAACCCACAGAGCAAACCCCAGCCATTTCCACGCAACGGCGACCAATTTTTCCCAGCAGAGCAGAACTAGTTACGGTTGAAGTTCATCATCCAGGGGCTTTGAAGCGGCGCAAACTTCTGTGTTTTCACTGGAAAATACACTGCAGAACGCACTTTTCCGACAAGCTCAGAAGTCCCTGTGTTAATTCACCCCCAGACTTGCAGGAGAACCACTCAAAGCACCAGCAAGTTCAAACCCCGCGCTGCCAGCATTGGTGGCAGCCAGGGAAAAGAAAGAAGAGCTCGGGGTCCTCTAGAAATGGATCTCTACACACAGCCTGGGCAACAGAGGGGACAGAGCTTGCTTTGAAAGAAACATTTCCCTTTGCTGGCCCAAATGATGGAGACCTCCTGGCTTTTCCCCCCCCTCATTTGGGATTTCCTTACTCAATTTCCAGACGATTCCTCCACCCGCAGCTCAGGGCAGGAACCGAGTTTCTGCGTAACCAGCGCGGTGAAGGCTAAAGCTGCAAAGCAGTAATAAAGGTTTATTAACTCCATCATAATGTGTACTATTCTGTAGCTGTATTCCACCAGGAATGATAATAAATGTTTAATAGCCCAATAATACCTGTTTAATAATTTTTTCAACTCATCCCGCCTAATTGCACGTTTATTAAAGAACGATAAACTTTATAATCATTGGAAAGGTATAATTGCAATTCCATTGCTTATTTAATATTGAGTTAATTATATTACAACTAAGTTATATTTTCCCATACATATTAAATATCAATTAGTGTTTTTAACTATTGATTTGTATTTAATTAACTATGCTATTATATACCAATTACACTCTTATAGGAGAAGCAGAAACAGCTGGTCTCAAATTAAATTTTTAAAACTTTGTATTAACATAAACATCACGTTTCCATTTTCTCATGTTTTCCTGCTACCGAGATGCCAATTTGCTGCCTGTAAATATTTTTCCTGTCGCATGTTCTATGCATGAGCTTTGTTGTGAACTTTTGTCTTTTCAGGATGGGGAACGGACAACCTCCTCCACCAAAAGACGGTGACTGGGAAAGAGAGAGGGCTGGAAAAGCCCTGTCTCACCCAAGGTGCTCAGAAGCCAAGAACATGGGTGGGAGCTCTTGAAAGAGCACGAAAATCTCCAAGGAAGCAGCTCAATACCTTCCTTTTCGTTTCCATCTTGGCCAACACGGGTGAGATGAGAAGTTCCTAAAGAGTTTTGGATCACTTCAGAACACTTTGGTTGAGCAACCTTATGCTCCTGCTTAGAAGGTTCCTGTCCTGATGGATAAAGCCGTCTGCTGTTGGGTATCTTGCTAAAGAAACACATCACCAACAGAAGAGTCCAATCTCCCAAGTCTTCCCACATTCTTGGCTTCTCCGTCTAGCGATGGCGCATCCCAAAAGGCGGCAGAAGAGCATGACTGAGCATTTTCTTCTTTGTTTTCCAGCACGCTGGTTTCCAGGCTCAGGAACCATCCTCCTTTTCTCGTGCAGATTGCCTCAGCATGCCCGTGACCTCTTCTTCAGAGGGCTTTGCTCTGGGCACCCATCAAGCGCGCCGCGTCCTTCCCCTCCAAGTTATCTCCTTCGCTGCATTCCAGCTGCCTCCCTCGGCGACGAGCAATCCAAGCTCCCGCCGCGTTTCGGCGGAGAGCAAATGGATCCTTCGGCACGCAATTTCTATATTGCGCCATTAAGTCTGCAGAGCAATCCAAGATCCTCAGAGATGAAAAAAGCTATACAAATGCAAGTTATTATTAAATCTGTGCCTGGTTAATTTATAAAAATGTATTAAAAAAAAAACCTAAGAGGCTTCCCAGATGAGAAAATGGGTACATTACTGTTTGAAATATGAATGAACCAGAGATCAGCGTTAAATGCTGTAGTGATATTGTATTTTATCCTATAGTGCTCGGCAGAAAAGTTGCATTTATAAACCCATTTGTTGTGTTATGTACTTGCAAACCACCTTGTCGTCCATTTATTGCGCAAATAAAATCTTAAAAGCCGAGGATTAGTTGAGTATGTCCCTGTGGGACCACAATCTGACTTTAAAGAATCCATCAATGAAGGAAAACAGATGGAGCAGAGGCGTTTGCCAGCTCATCGCTCCGAGATGCCAAACCCAACCACGAGAAGGGCGATTCTCCGACGGCCCACAGCCCTGGAAGTCCTGTTCGTACTAAAGACAGAAGGCACCCACAGCAGAGCTTGCAGAAACCAGGCCCCCGTTCAGGAGCCAGTTCTGGTCGAAGACTCTGGGGTGGCAAAGTCTCCTCTCGTGCCGCTGCGTGGTGGTGAAGACCACCTTGGGGAAGACGGTTCAGCTTTGACTGGCAAAGGAAAATTGCCCAGAACAGAAACCTTAAAGTACTTCCATTAAGACCTAAATTTGCCTTAAATGATGCTGGAGAGGCACGCATCTGCAGCTTAAACAGCAGCATCACCAAGAGAAGCCAACCCCAGCACTGTCCTCCCTAAAGGGAATTTCTGGTGCTGGAATGCGAAGGTCTGGGTGGCCCCTAAAACTTCTACCAAACCTTCTTTTTGGGTTAAAAACCATGATGGAAAACGACAGGAAAGCTTGGGTGTGCTTCTTTTCACCCAGTCTGCCTAAACCCAGTGAAAACACAGAGCCACCCACGTCCCAGGAGGAGGTTCTCTAGGACAAACAGCTTTATAGCACGCTGGCTTCCAGCTATCGAAGAGGCCTCGGAAGGCGTCACCACCAAGAGCTTCAAGGGGAAGACCAGAGAAACCACGCAGCAAGCAGCTCTCTCCAAGAACGAGCTTCTGCCCTGGTACCAGACAAACAAAAGTTGATTCTTAGCGGGAAACACAACTGGCAGAAGGGGAAAAAAAAGAAGAGGGATTCACGCTGCTGAGCAAAGAGAATTACGTCCCTGTGTTCCCTGGCTAACGAAGGGGAAAAAGACAACTCCAAGACGTAATTCAGCACTGAAGTGTTCTGAAGAGCTTTTACTTCTCTAGAGGCAACAGAGAGCCTTTGGTCCCCAAAAGCTCAGTGCGCTGAATCTGTCTGCATTCCTCACTTTCTTCCACCAGGCCTCCATGACTGGTGCTCCTTCTCCAAACCGATCCTAGATTGGGAGCACCCAGCAAGCGAAGAAGGATCCTCACAAACCTCAAATCCTGTCATTGCTAGGATTATTTTTTTGAGTAAAGAAGCCTGAAGGAGCTGCTGTAGGAGAAAACAGTTTACCCCGGAGTAAGGCAGCCTTCAGTACTTGAACCTTCTGGCATAGACAGGCTTTCATACCTTCGTGTGCAGAGATACGCAGCTATGATGGTCAACTCACCCAAAATGCCTTGCTTTGATACGGTCTTGTGGCACCAAGTTCCACTGGTCAGATCACCAACGCAGCCCGAGACCTCTACATCACCTTGCTAACCCCCCTCGCAGGCATCAGCAGAGGCTGGCGGGGCTGCCCACAACTGCAAATCCTCAGGCAGCATTGCCAAGAAACCCTCACCTGAGCTTCCCTCCCTCCCCTGCTCCTGAAGGCTGCTCCACGGAGAGGTTCTCCAGGCCCTCTCCACCCCAAGGTTTCATCTCACAGCACGCAGGCATAGCTCAAGCTTTTCTCCCCGATTTCCATGATTTCCATGATTCCTACAGTATTTTGCAAGCGCTGCTATCCCGTTGCTGCCACTTTGATCTCGCTTCGCTCGGACCTTCTGAAGCTCCTCGGCTTGCTGCAGCCCTGGAGCTCGGACCCTCCCTAGGAAGACGTCCGTATTGTTCGGTGGGGCTACGGCCAATTCACCTCGCTGATGGATTTGACCTGCACTTCAAGGGCTTCCCGGGGATTTAATCTGCTTTTGACGTGCCGCTCCATTCAAGCCACAAAACGCATCTCCTGTTTCAAGGCAGCCACCTGCCGCAGGAAGGTCGGGAGCGAGGCTTGGAGAGAAATTTAAGCAATATGCAAGTACCTCCCCACACATCCCTCAGTCTCTCCTCGATGCTTCCCCAGGTCTGCCCTTGAAGCCATGACATGTCACCGTCCCCATCATCCCCGAGGAGAAGACACCTACTGCCGAGACCGCTCCGAGGAGTCAGTGGGGCCATCAGAGGACAGCCGGGCGACGGGCACGTCGCGTTGAGCCAGCCTACACGTGCTCTGTGGAGCTCCTCACATCTCTGGGGCATGAGTAGCGAGGGCAGGAGAGGCTAGCGGACAGTCAGAGCCTTGTCCCCTGCCCTGCCTCCCCCAGGCGTCTCCTCGGATGGCCCGGGGCTGTCTGTCACCTGTACCAAGCTCCGCTTGGCAGCTCAGTCCCGAACTCGCAGTCACTTGGGGAGCTGCCTGACAAGCTCGGCGGTGGCACCCATGAGGCGTTACTACTTCTTCCTCCATCTGTCTTCCTGTTCTACCCTACCAAAATCCAGGAGCTGCATATTCAGCTCCATACAGCTGGAAAATAACACCTCCCTACCAGGAAGGACAGGGTGGAGGACACGTATGGAATCCATCACACCCTCCTGCAGTGTGTCTCCCGTTGTACTTGAAGAAACAAGTCCTCCCGAGAGCCAAAATGCCCTCGTGAGCACGCGCCCCAGCCACTGCAGCACAGGGGGTCCAGGTGAAACAGGGAGGGCTGCAAGGGTGGGGGCATTTGGAAGACGGATCAGGCCGGTCAAAGCTGGGGCGAGCCTTCCTGCTCCGTCTCCAGTGAGGAGAAGTGTGGGCAGCAGGTCGAGAGAGGTTCTCCTTCCCCTCTGCTCTGCCCTGGGGAGGCCCCATCTGCAGTGCTGTGTCCAGTGCTGGGCTCCCCAGTTCAAGAAAGATGAGGAGCTGCTGGAGAGAGTCCAGCGGAGGGCTACGAGGATGAGGAGGGGACTGGAGCATCTCTCCTACGAGGAGAGGCTGAGGGAGCTGGGCTTGTTCAGCCTGGAGAAGAGAAGGCTGAGAGGGGACCTTAGAAATGCCTCTAAATATCTGCAGGGTGGGGGTCAGGAGGACGGGGCCAGACTCTTTTCAGTGGTGCCCAGTGACAGGACAAGGGGCAACGGGCACAAACGGAAGCAGAGGAAGCTCCAGCTGAACAGGAGGAAGAACTTCTTCCCTCTGAGGGTGACGGAGCCCTGGCCCAGGCTGCCCAGGGAGGCTGTGGAGTCTCCTTCTCTGGAGATATTCCAGCCCCGCCTGGACGTGGTGCTGTGCCCCCTGCTCTGGGTGACCCTGCTTGGGCAGGGGGTTGGACTGGGTGACCCACAGAGGTCCCTTCCAACCCCCACCATCCTGTGATTCTGTGATCGGGAGTGCTCCCACATGCCAGGAGGGATTTTCAGTCTCCGAGACGGTCTAAAATCTGAATGAAAAAGCTCAGAACAAAACTGACAGGGAGAAGGGTAAGAGATCCCTGTATTTTGATTCCTTAAGAACGCCGTGTTTTCTCCAAAGACCCGATTTCACCACTAAACACTCTGGTTTCTCTTTTTATTGAAAGCCACTGCACTGTTCCTCGCTCCTGCTGCAGGACCCCTGCACGTCCCGTCGCAATCCAAGCGACGTTAGCTGCACACGCAGCACCGCGTTATCCTGAAGCCTGGCGGGAGCATCTTGTGTTGGAATAAAAACACATTCCGTGCTCCCCGGGCACACGGAGAGCCGTATCTACAGGCAGGTGTAGAGATGCAGGAGGTGTACCAGCCTCGCACCTCGCCCAGACTAACCCGTAACACCTCAACTAGGAGGAGAAGGTGGCAATGGCAGCACTTTGCCATGAGCCCTGAAGTCCCCGCGCTGCTCTGACAGATCGTGGACACGCTGGAGGGGAAAAAGAACAGAAACCACAGCACCGTAAAGGTCGCGTCCGTTGCTGCGCTCCGGATCAACAACGGCTTCTCACGCCTCCTGCCTTGAAAGTGTTTCTGGGCAAGTCAACCATCCCATGAGCTTGGAAAGAGGGAGGACAGCACAGGAAGGCACAAACTGCTTTTACCCTCGGAAACCTCCCCTAGGAAATCCCAGCCACCGCCTTCAGCCCCTCTGCCCCAGCTCCATCAGCTCCTCCTGCCTCGAGCCCGTTGCGACCGAGCACCCGCGGCCGTTTATTGCCCTCTGAAGGCAGGGAAAGCGCTGACGCGCAGTCGCGCTCTCCTCCGAGGACGCCACGACAGCCAGAGGCAGGGAACCCCGCGGTCCTTCTATTACCGGGAAATCACGCTCCAGCCTCGCAAACACCATTACTTCTGCGTATCTCATAATTAAATTGTGTTTGCCCCTTACCTCGCAGCACGGCTGCAATTCTTGCCCATCAGAGGCTTTTTTTTTTTTTTAATTAAAATTCTGATCTTCAGCTTCTATTTTATTTCCCCCCCTCCTTCCCAGCTCTCAGCAACTTCAGCTCTTTAAGCCGCCTTCCCGCTGGCGAGGTGAGCAGGGGGTAGGACACCTCCTGCGCAGCACCAGTCCGTGCTACGCCATCTCCTCATGGGCCACCCACCAGCCCCCAGCTGAAGGAGACCAGCGATGTGAACAAGTCATCTCGGGTCAGACCCATGGACATGGGTTAATCTGTTTCCTCCTTCGCTGTCTGAACCCCCCCGGTGATTTGAACGGGAGCGGAGGCAGCTTGGGGAACCTCACTTATGGTGGTGTTACCAAACCTACACGATAGGACAAGAAGCAGTGGCCTCAAGTCATAGATTGGATATTTGGAAATATTTCTTTAGTGAAAGAGTGGTCAGGCCTTGGACCAGGCTGCCCAGGGTGGTGGTGGAGTCCCCATCCCTGGAGGGGTTCAAAAAAATGTGTGGATGTGGCACTTCGGGACATGGTTTAGCAGGCAAGGTGGCGTTGGGTTGACGGTTGGCCTTGATGATCTTGGAGGTCTTTCCCAACCTTAACAATTCTTTGAAGGATGAGTAACTTGGCCATGGGAGCAGCAATTCAGGACTAATCCCAGCCGTGGGAGGCTGATTGCTGCCCTGTCCGGACCACGTTCCTTCAAAGTCCCAGCGGCAGCAGATTCGGTCCCACCACAAGCAACAAACCCACCGCATCTACAGATGCCATTCTCCCAGGCCAGAGGCAGGAAGGTAAACCAGGGAAGATGGGTAGGAGGGAAGGACCTGACACCCGACTCGAGCCCTCACGCAGCCCAAAGCACGCACAAGCAGCGGGGATCTCTCCGCAGTTCCCCTCCTCGTGACATGCCTTGACCAAGCTAAGCCCCAGCTCGCAGCCGATGCTGATGTGTGCCTTGGTGCACCTTCCCTGCTGCCACCTCTCGTATCTGCTGCCAAACCCCATAACTTACTGCCAGCAGCTTGGCCGCCGCTGCCAGGGGGCCGTTTTCCCAGCGTCGGCCATAACTCGAGCGGTGTGCGAGAACGGCTCCTCCGCTTCCCCCCGTGTCAGCGTGCCGCTCCCCAGCGCGCGCTCTCCCCGTCCCGTTAAAAGTAACGGGGTGAGATCGTCCAGCCCATTACTCTCAACAGCTTCGTTTCAGCCAGACAGCCTAAAGCTCCCATATCCTCAAAATAGCAAGAGGAGTAGCTCCAAAACTCTCTGCTTCGTTATCACATGGTGTATTCCAGCTTGCCAGGGTTTAATTGGAAAGACAGCCAAGCCCGCGTTTAGGCTTGCTAATTGCTGCAGGAGAGGCACCAGCACTCCTTGCGCCGCTGACAATTATTTCCTTCCTCAGCAATTTTGGGTTTTTCAAGGTGTGAGGTTTTACAAAAATAGTCTAAGTCCTTTTTTTTTTTGCAAAAAAAAGTTCTTTTTTAAAAAAGAAAGAAGGAGAAACATATGCGAGCACAGCCCCAGGAGCAGCACTTTCTGAAACCGTGGCGCGCTCCGAGCCGGCCGTGCTGGAGGGCAGGTACAGCTGCAGGCAGAGCTCGCCGGGGAGAAACACGGCTCGTGCAAAAAGCCGAGCGCAAATCACACATTTAAGACGCTCGAGCACTTCCAAACTGCAAGTCCGACAACACACCGAGGGCAGAGACAGGCCGAAAATCGGAACGCTGCGCTTCCAAGACAGTTCGACCTTACGACGTGCTCGGAAAGCCGCGCGGCCAAACACCTTTTCCTGGGAGCTCGAGAAATCCCACTTCTGGTCCCGTTTCCGACCTCGCCTTCTGCTCTGGTTTCATCAAAGCCTGGAAGAAGCTGACCACATCAAGCCACGTGCTTACAGCTAGGGCAGGGACTCATTAGGGATGTACATAATGACATACCCAGGATGCTGAAATAACACCACCCACCCTCGATATCCGGGCAAAAAAACGAGCGGGGAAAGCTGCCCAGCGAAACGGCTGCCAAAAAAGAAAAATCCCCCCTGCCCTAAACCACCAGAAAGCCGCCGAGGCGACGCTTCCAGCCAAGTGATGGAAGTTTTGAGCACGACACGGACCCTCCTCGCCTCTGACCTTAGCAAACCAAGCCTACCAAGCGCAGCCCTCCCGTACCAAACCCGTGCAAGCTCTCCGCGGGCTCGACGCCGTGCCCTGCTGCAACGCCGAGTCTCTCCGCCGCCGCTTCAAAGACGTTAACGTCTCGATGCTCGCAGCCCCGTCCAATCCAGGACAGATGGTCATAAATTTTTCAGTGGCTGGAACAGAGTGCAGCAACTGTGTGATTAGCATCTTTTTCTCCACTGCACATTTCGTCTGTAAACTAAGATTAAATACCTGGAGGAAAAAAGCCGCAGGAAAAGGGAACTTTAATATGCTTTCACTGCAGAGTTCACACGAGTGAGCAGACAGCTCAGCTCCGAGGTCAGGGGCAGCAAGCTTTCCCCACGTACCAATTCCAGTTCTGCAGTTATCAGAAAGATGCTCTTTCTGCCACCGTGGCTGCACCTTGAAGTTCTTGTGACCTGGGCAGCCAGCCTTCGAGCCAACACCGAGGAGCAGCAAGCTCTGCAGGCCCCTAAACGCGAGCAAGGGGAGGAGAACCACTCTGTTACCTGTCTGGGTTTGAACTCTCTGCTCACTGAAACCGAACAAAACCTATTCCATTGCCTGCCAAGCCTCAAGGACCTCACTTCCCTGCAGCTTCAGCCAGAGATAAAACAAGGGAATGAATTTCATGCATTGCACGGGAGATTAGGGATGATGGTGCCAGCTGTTGCAAAAGAGCAAAAACATCCTCAGCTACAAGTTCAGCGGCCATCAAAACACTGTTCTTCATCACTGCAACACAAGTACCAGGCCAGCATTGCCAACAAGACACCTCAGAGGGCAAGCATTTTAGATCACTATTTAAAAATACCAACAAAACACCCCCCCCCCATACACACAAAACACACACAGACTTTGTTTTGGAGCACGTACTGCTTATAGCCAGGTTATTTTTAGGGTTTGTAATCCTTCCTTCTCCACCTCGAGGGATCCTGTGCGCCCCTCACGTGCAGCACCACGCTGCAGTTCTGCAGTTGGGCGGCCCTGCTGGAGAGCAGCTCTGCGGAGAGGGACTGGGAGTGCTGGGGGATGACAGGGTGACCACGAGCCAGCAGCGTGCCCTGGGTGCCAAGAAGGCCAATGGGATCCTGGGGTGCATCAAGAGGAGTGTGGGCAGCAGGGCGAGGGAGGTTCTCCTGCCCCTCTGCTCTGCCCTGGGGAGGCCCCATCTGCAGTGCTGTGTCCAGTGCTGGGCTCCCCAGTTCAAGAAAGATGAGGAGCTACTGGAGAGAGTCCAGCGGAGGGCTACGAGGATGAGGAGGGGACTGGAGCATCTCTCCTACAAGGAGAGGCTGAGGGAGCTGGGCTTGTTCAGCCTGGAGAAGAGAAGGCTGAGAAGGGACCTTAGAAATACCTCTAAATATCTGCAGGGTGGGGGTCAGGAGGACGGGGCCAGACTCTTTCCAGTGGTGCCCAGCGACAGGACAAGGGGCAATGGGCACAAACGGAAGCAGAGGAAGCTCCAGCTGAACCCGAGGAAGAACTTCTTCCCTCTGAGGGTGATGGAGCCCTGGCCCAGGCTGCCCAGGGAGGCTGTGGAGTCTCCTTCTCTGGAGATATTCCAGCCCCGCCTGGACGCGGTGCTGTGCAGCCTGCTCTGGGTGACCCTGCTTGGGCAGGGGCTTGGGCTGGGTGACCCACAGAGGGCCCTGCCAACCCCTGCCATGCTGGGATTCTGGGATTCTGCAGTTCACGCAGATCTGCATGAGGAGCGCACACACCACCTGCCTTTCAAAGGACGTTACACACCATCGTAATCAATAATGTATTATTTCCTCTATGTTTTCTACCCTCATGTTTATTATGTGTAAACAGGGATTTACAAGGATCTCAGTGTGTTCATTTAACACAGCTGACACCCTGCATATGAGATCTGCCAGCCACCCTCTGAGGACCTTCAGGAAAATGAAACCATCCTTCTTCCACAAAGCCACCTTTGCGAGAGAAATGGGTAAAAAAAGGGGAATAAAAAAAAGAATAAAAGAAGGCCAAGGTAGAGAGATCAGAGAGAGTCTGTGTGCACGGAACGGAAAACAGAACACGAGTGCCAGCGCTGGGATTCAGAGTCACGCCAGTGCCATTGTGAGAGGAACATTAAATGCTGCTCTCATCTCAAGTCCGAGGTGCTGCTTCTAGGAGGAGAAGGTTGGGGTGGGGGAAGAAACTTTTCCTTGAACGGCACTGGCACACCTATGCAAAGTTCCTTCTTATTTGATCTTTAGCACAAAGAGCAGAACAGAAGCGTATCGTCCTTTGCGGCTAAAGTGAAAAAATAAAGAGGACTTTTATCCCAGATCCATTTATCTCAGGAAAGAAGTTCTGCTCCTGCCTGCAGCCAGTCAGTATTTTCCAGGTGGGTAGCTTTCTCGCTGGAAAAACGAACAAAGCAATCAAAATACTTTGCTAATTCCTTTCATACTCTTTCTTTGAAGCCTAAACTACAAATTAAAACAAATCCGAGTAGCCTGGTGTGTTGTGCCGACGTTTTGTTCAACAAATATCAAAGCAGTACTGAAATTCTTAATTGTTTCTTAAAAGATCTTGACACACCTCCAGAAGTCACAGAGCACTTCCCAGCGGGAAAGCCACACCGCAGTTAAATCCAACGTACGTTTTCTGTAGGATGGTGACAACCTAAAGGCCTCCTGACACCTTCCAGAACAGCACTGCTAAAGCGCCTTTGCCTGTCTCGACAGCAGCCTGCAGCGTGTCCATCCCAAAACACCTCGGGCTGTGAGGACACGACCCTGCTCCCATCCTCCAGGTGAAGCCACCAGATGAAAAGAAGCAGCTTGGCTTCTTCGAGCCGAGCTCTTGATCCATGTTCTTACCCACCGGAGCAGGTCAGGTACGTGCCTGTATAACCAGAAGAGCTGAGCAGCTTTCCCCTGCCAGGTTATCCCGGCACACCCAGCGCCTGCGCCTTTCCCAACAGGTTTGCCCTACCTAGTGTTCCCTCAAGCTCAACTTGGTACCTCCATCTGAAGAAAAAGCACCATAAACGAATCTCTAAGGCAAACACCTTTCCTCCTTGCTCTGGCAAAGACTCCTCGTGCAGCCTCATCTCTGATACTTACTCCTAGCTCAGCTGGGAAAGAGCAGCAACATCCTTTACCCATTTCTGAGAGGATGTGGGGATCACGTTAGCGCGCACGAGGTGTTCTGAAGCCCTACAGAGGAGCAGGAGGTTCTCCTCGCTCCTCGAGCTCATCTGCCTCACCAGGCTCCTGCAGGCTGCTCAGCAGCTGCCGCGTTCCACCTCAGAACTTCCTGCAACTCAGCAGAAAAAAAAAAAAAGCACAAAAATAGATAAGTACTCTAAAATACTGAAGAAAACAGACAGGCAGCCCTTGGTCAACAGCTGTGCGCTGCTTTGGCATCGTCCCTCTCTAGAAGCCACTGCAGCAGAGGAGGCAATGATCATCATCATTAAAGGCCTTGATGGAAGTCAGGCATCTGGTTTGCAGCGTTTAGCTGATGAAATAAATAAGGGCGCTTTCGGCAAACACGGAGGGAACAAACACGACACCATCGGAGAAGCTGGAGGCATTCCAGCTCCCTCCCTTGCGCCGAGCTCCGGGACTTCCCGCAGGAGAGTCCCGCGGCACGTCAGCCCGCTCGCATCACCCCCGGCACGCAAGTCCCCTCACTCGGGGGACTCAGCCCTCCCGGGGTGGGAAGGGAGACAGCAGCCTGCATCAAAGGATGACGAGCATGCAGAGACTCCAGGGCCCACGTGGAAAACCTGCTGCCCCAATTCCCTCAGCCCTGCTCTAAATGCTGAGGAACAGATCCCACCAACGCTGCTGTGGGGCTCGCGTGGGAAGAGCGGAGCGGCTTTTCAGGCCACGCATCCCCACCGCAACCTGCCCAGATAAGAATACCCTCGTCCAAGAGATGTCTACTGCCCGAGGAAACTCCTCTGGCCGTGAGGAACCCCATGGGTGACCATACTGTCACCCCCCTGCCCACATCAAGGCCAGAAGGCTGCCCATCTCCTCTGTCCAGGCTTGGAGCGAGCCATTGCTCCACAGACCAGCCGTTCCTTCCACCATCCGTGGCCCAGGGACGCATCCCTAGCCCGCAGCACCGGTTTGCGTAAGGCACCGGAGCTAAGACACGAGAGCTGTTCTAGCCATTAAAAGAGGTGCACAGCCTCAGAGATGCTCGTTCAACACATTTCTGCCTTCTAGATGGCTGCTACTTTTCACTAAACTGAAGGCGCCGCACAATATATGTGACTGATTAGGCTGTGTAATACAGTTTTTGCACATTTAGATTAGAAATGATTATGGACTTAAATAAAATAGCTGAACGCAATTCTTCTCGCCATCTATCTCCCCCTCCCTCCCCTTCCGAACGCAGGACAGCAAGCGGGAGACGTTGAGCAAGTCTGGAGGAAGAATCAAGATGCCGGGATCCCGTTCTTGCCCTGCCAAGGCCCAGGAACGCAGCTGTGGATGCAAGGCATCACGGCAGCGTCTTTCACCTCAATGGTCCTTCAACGTCCTCCCAAAGTCGGGGATATCTCCCAGCTGCAGGACAGCTTGCCGAAGGCAGGGGTAGAGGACTCCACACGGACCCCACAACGCAAGAAGGGCTTTGGGAGCGAGGAGGCAGAGGTGCTTCCTACCAGGAGGGCTGGTAGCTGCCCCAAGGAACATTCAGAAATGCCGGATCACCCTCCATCACAGCAGACCGGAGAAGGAGAAGGCTTGCCCTGAGCTGTAGGACACTACACCATGGCATCCTGAAGTCTACAACCTTAAAAACAGATATTCCCCGTGGTAGCTGTAAGTTCTCCAGGCACCAGGGTGGGAAGCAAACCAGTGACCCCGTTCCTGGGGAGATACGGGCAGCGTCGCAGCTCTGCCGGGCCACAGGAGAGAACAGGTTTAATGAAGTTTAAGTGTCTGAGCACAGCGGGACCCCAGCACCCTTCTGCTCTCGAAGCCACTAGCAAAGCGAAGCCGCAGACAGCGTGCTTCTCCCCATACCCTCAGCAAGCCACCACCAGCCTCTCCTCACCCAGGCACCTTCTCCTACAGAAAATGGCTCCCTCAGCGCTTGCCCTCTCAGCCTTGCAAGCTGCCCCACCTTACAGCACATGATGAGCCCGAGGGAACACCAAGGTTTTGGGTAAATTTAGGGCTAGATCATAGCCCAGCTGACTGGGACCAAGCTTCTGAAGTGATAATTCACTGCTAGCGCTTTGGGATGCAATTTTCCTCCATTAATTTCTTGATAGGAAAGCGATGGAGAGCGTGCTGTATTATCACTCACAAGTCGCAAATGTCCTGAAAAAACAAACCTCCAGCAACCCTAAAACCCATCCACAGCAGCTTCAGCAACAAACCATGAGAAGATACACCTGGTGGCAAGAGGTATTTCCACCCCGGCAGCCTGAAACACCCCCCCGCCCCCAGCGACCTCCCCTGAGGAGAGGCAGCCATGAGGCGGCATCACCCCGACCACCGAACCTCAGGAAACCAGAGACCACATGGCTTCCACGGCAAAATACACCTCAACACCCTTCCTCAAGAGCTTTTTAAAGGACATTCACTGTTCCCACACGATATTTCACAGCAGGGTGTGAGAGTGGTACCTGTCAGAGCTGGGGCTCCCGCCACGGCAGCCATTTTGTTTCCTCACCGCAGCAGCCATTTTGTTTCCTCACCGCAGCAGCCATCGCATCTCCTCACCGTAGCACCCATCTTCTCGCCTCAGCTCACCAAAACATGGCCCCCCAACACCACCACAGCCACCCCAAGCAACTTCTCCCTCAGCAAAGCAGAGGAGGAGCGGGTGGGAGGAGTTATCTCCAGGCTCTCATTAGCTGAGTGCCAGCACCTGGCCCTAACGAGCACCCCACCCAGCTGGGGCAAAAATCACCTCCCAATAAGGCCACCACAAAAGCAGCCGAGGGCAAAAATGAAATTAAAATCAACAAAACCCCTTCGCGTCAGTGTGGGACAAAGGTTTCTCGCCTTGAACGTCCCCCTCACCATGTTGAAGGGCTCCCTTCGTGCAAAAAGCAAGGGACAAATTAATTGAGATTTATGGATGCCAGAAGAGCTGATATTTTTCTATCATCATTTTTCCCTCCCCCCTCGAACTCTGTTTTTTAATTTTCCTTTTCCCCCCTCGCAGCCACTGTTTGCAGCCCGCAGACGGAGCGCCGAGAGCAGCCGGCATCTCCTTGGAGAAAGACGGAGTAACGGCAGGCTGGAGGGGCGAAGATGTCTGCACGTATCACACCCCAGACAGGGCTCGCTGAGGGAGGACAGCGAATTTTCCCGCTCCGGGTACCCATCTTGACCACCACGCTCAGCAGGATGCGGTACTGGACATCATCTCTCATGCTTGTTCGGGAAGCACTCAACCAAGTCCAACCTGGTTTCCACCATTCCAGCAAGAAATAACGTAGAAAGTATTTCCCTACAGCTACACCCCCGTGCAAGCGGTTGTGGGATTTGCTTGGCACAGGACATGTGTTGGAGATCTGAGGGATGTGGGAACTGCTGGTGGCATCTGGACGGGACCAGCTCCTACGGCATCTCCTGAGGACCCCGGGCAGAAGACGTACACCGTCGCCATGCCTCCATCCTGCATTCCTCTTGGCAGCTCTGCAACCCACCACGGCACCCACCCTCCTGGTCCTAATTCAACCCAGAATGAGTTTGCCCACGTGGGCACCTCTAAAAGCCCTCCATCCCCTGCCAACGTCAGTGTCCGTGCCAGCAGCACCCATGGGTGCCCCGGGACCGTGTGGCACCGAGCTCTGCTCACCATCATGGGTTCAGGCAGCCGCAAGACGGAAAAATGAAGATCAGTAGCCCAAAAGCTCCTCTGGCAGGTCACAGCTCTTCCAGGGTGCAAACCAAACCCTCACTTTATTTTCCCCGCTTTAGCTGTTTCATCTCTTTCTCGGCCTTTCTTCTCTCATTCGCTCTCATTTTTTAAGGCTGGCAATTTTTTCACACAGGTTTTTGCCTCTTTTTTTTTTTTTTTTTTTTCCCCTTCTTCTTCTTTCCTCCCCTAGAGAGCCTAAATTTAGCTGTCGCTTTCTACTTAGCTCAGGGTCTTTTGCCCATTGCCCTGTGGGTTCCAGAGCGTGCAAATAAAAGCCTTGCCAGTGCGGACAGCGTCGCTTGCACGCTCCTGGGAACAGGGACCCTTCTGCAAAGCAGAGATCCAGGGATTTTAGGGCACCAAGGGCTATAATCACCCCCCCCTCACACGGCATGTAGCCACACACACAGGAATAAGGACTTTCCACAAACACACCCCTCCTTCAGTACCTGGTTTTCTGTTTTTGCTGGGAATTCTGACCTTTCTGAGTACCCGCTTTCTGGTTTTGCTGGGAATCGCGAACCGAAATCGCGTGAATGTGCGGTATTTTCCACACTGCTTTTACGCCATTCTCTGGCTTCGGGTTCCTCTGGGTCCCTCGCACCCCCCCCAAACCCATCTCTCTCCTTTTTATGCCACCGCTGACTCCTCAGCGACGGGGGGCAACGGTTAACATCACATTTTTCCCTCCAAGTATGCAAATGCCCCGAACGGAGCCGATAACGAGAGACTTCTGACTGCAGCACCGTGAGCAGGAAATGCAGATTTTTCTTCCCTCTGACTGATTGGAGTCAGGTCTGTGTCACCTCCGCAGATCGGCTCCGTCAAGCCAACCGCCTCCGACGCTTCTCTTAACGAAGCCTCAATGATTGATTGCTCCCTGCCCTTCCAAGGAGGCTGCTGTCACCCCAACCCCGCTCTTGCCAGCCTGAGGATCTCGGCAGAAGGGTTCAGCCCACGCCAGCCCGGGGCTCGGCTCTCAGCTGAAATTTCCCACTTTCCAGCGCAGATCTAAGTGACAAGCTTGAGCTGCCGTCAGCAGGCGAGGAGCTGACGGTCTCATCTGAATAACGGGGCCCGAGTTTCGTTTTTAATTAAGCCCTTGTGGGTTCCTGGAAAGGCTGGAGATGACACAGCCTCCTCTGAAGCTGGCCTAGGGAGACATCCAGAGTCAGCGTCAAAGCTTCCTCCTCCTCAAAACGATACGAAATTGGGACCCTGGAAAAAAGAATGAATTCTGAAAAGGAGCGAAAATGGGTTTTTCCAAGTGCGGGAAGGAAGCAAGGCTCCTGCCCTTGCCTCCACTCCCTGCCTGGTGAGACATCCTTCTCCGTCTCCCTGCCCGGCCGTCCCTTCAGGGTATGGCGATGATGAGCGCGATGTTTCGTCCTGAATTTATCGCTGCGGTCTACGCAGATGCCAACAGGGAAACGCTCTCCCTTGCCTTTGCACTGCTGGATACGCAGCCATCAAATATCCTCAATTAAAGACCTGAGTCCTGAGATGCCCGACTCCACGTAAATCCCAACGTGTGCTGTTTGCTTTCAGGACAGAGAAATCTCCAGCTTCCCCTCCCCACCCTGCCTCACAATATTGTATTTTAGTACTGACTAGAAGCTTTCCAACAAACAACACAAACACATTTGTCAGAACTGTTCGCAGCGGCTGGTCTTCTCCGAGGAAACGACTGGAAAGGAACAGCGCTGAATTCCCCGTTCGGTGCGATTCGTAGCGCTGCGTCGTTTCAGCTTTGTTTCCTCCACGCTTCCTTCTCTATTTTTTTTCCTTTTTAGGTTGGAAGATCCCCCAAGCTAAAACATTTCTACATCATCTAACCAAAATAAAAAGCACCTTGTGGTTTCGAACTGTTTTCTTAAACCAATAAACCAAACGACGCCGACAGAGGAATGTTCTGAGGAGGCCTTGCGAAGGGGGAGAACGCTTCCCCGCTGGTTCAAACAAGAACAAGACCGCCCATTTTCCCCACCAGTCCCACGGCTGTTTTAACACAAGGGTAAATACGTGGAGAAACTGGGGAGAAACAGGTTTCTGGCCGGGGAAGCGAGCTGTGCAAGCCCCACGGGAGGAGGCCTCACGGACTTGGCACGGCGAAGAGCGGCAAAGCCTGGAAGGTGATGGTAGTCACGGAGGAAGCGTCGAAGAAAACCCAGATTTCACGGTGGCAATTTGGGTGGAGGAGGAGGAAGAGGAGGAAGGCTTCTACCGACCAAAGAGAGGTAAAAGGGTGCTTTAACGTCGTCTCCTGCGGCGATCTGCAGCCGCCCGCGGCCGTGCCCTGCGTCCTCCTGCCCCTCTCGTCCCCGGCTTCTTCCCGAGGGCGAAGCGGAGATTTCTCTCGCTGCCAGCTCCACGCGGTCGCAGCTCGGCGGCTCCCAGGACTCCGGCTAACGAAACCACCACAGCCTTAACCAACATCCTACGGACAACGTGGAGTGGGAACTGACGACGAACGCCATTTCCAGAGGCACTTCTGCCGCCACGAAGCCGAAGAGCCCTCTCCTCCGCCGTCTCCCGCTTTGAAGAGCTCTCTTCGTGTGACGCGGGCTCTGCTCAAGCGTTCTCACTTCGCACCCCTTCCCTTCGCTCCGAGGAGAGGACCTGCGCTCGTCTCGCGCTCCGCCGCATCTCCAGGCGTCTTCTTCTTTCCGTAGCTGTTGTCTGCGTGGTTTCTAGCGGTTTGAGGAGCAGCTCGGAGCTCCACGAACAGGCCCAAACCCTGTCATTATTTACACACCGCCACGCCAAGCTGTTAAAAGAGGTGTGAGAGACCGAGGTGCCTTCAAAAATAGAAACTATGAGATTTTACCTAAATAGAAATCACCAGCGAACTCCTCCTATATCCTTTTTCTGTGCTCCCTGCCTCTGCAGAACGTAAAGCTTATATTTTCCAAATTTTTCCTGCGACAGTAAAGACCAAACAGAGAAAAGGCAAGAAAAGCTGAATTCCTCATTTCACGTCATGACTCCGGGAGCTGCGGCCTTTAGAAAAGCAATAAACATCACGGGACTGACGCTTTGGAGTCTTAGCAAGAGCTGTGAATAAGTACAGAATTCTAAGGGCCTTGACTATGCTTGCCCTAGGATCCTTCAAAAGGGGCTTTTGGTTATCTTAAACACAATTTGCTTCTTTCCCAAAATCCTTTTTCATCAGCCGGGCTCGGCGTGGCTCGGGCCAAAACCGGCGCGCAGGGTGCTGCTGTCCACAAGCTCTACAAGGTTTCTCCTCCCGCTTTCCACGGCCGCAAACGGACGCAGTGGGTGCCACCCCAGAGACCCCCAGACCCCCGCGCCTTCGCACACGTCTCGCAGCCCGAGCAGCAGCTCCGTGCCGACCTCGGAGCCTTTTTTCCCTTTTTTTCCCCCCCGCAACGGGCCGAGCGCGTGGAAGAAGGGCTCCAGCCCCGGGGGACGTTGCTCTCGAGACCGTGCCAGCAGGGAGCAGATGGCGACTGCACATTCCAGGCATCGCTACGATTACGGATGGGCTCACCTTCAGAAAACAGAGAAACTCATTTGTCCTTCTATTCAAACCCGTGTTTATATTCTGGGCTGACACAAAGCAGCCCTCCCTCGTCGGCGCAGTCGGTTCACTCCAGCTTTCTGCAAGCCCAGGAAGGTGAGCGTGCCGCACGAAGGCTCCCCAACGCTTGGTACCACGCTGCTGGCTCCAGCGCTGCTTTTCTACACGGGTCCCACGCAGTCCCGCGTAGCTCTTGGCAAGAGCTCCAGCCAGCGGGACAAAAGCAAACAGACCCCCCCCCAACCCAAGGGGAAAGCTCTCGCCGGCTGCCCACAACCACCCCGCCGGCCGCATCAACCTTTTATTAAGCGTCGAGGCTCTGCCTACCGCTCCGTCTTCTTTCCGTTACCTTTCAGCAGGGAAAGATTTAGGAACCGTTCCCCTGTTTGGCGACATCCATTTGTAAGCGTGGGCTCGCCGGGGAGCGGTGAATAAGCGCCGCGCCGGCCCACCCCTGCGAGCTCTGCAGCAGTTAGCGCAGAATATGAAATATATCCGGCTGCCTCCACCTCATCTAAAACTGTATCAAACGGCTCTTAACCTTGCCCGAGTGAATTCAATCCGGCTGCCGGATGCGGATCCAATTCCTTGGGCTAGAACAGAAAAATCACTTATTAAAGCGATGCTCCCGAGGGACTGGCTCCCGAAAGAAAACGCTGAAAGGTTTCCAGTCGGCTAATCCCGCGACGGCTCGCGCAAGACGAATCTGGAATGGTGAGGGCTTTTCGCCGCACACAAGCGAACCCCAGGAAACACGGGAACAGCATTACAAGTACGTCGGGGGGGGACTGCTGGCGAAGCTCAGGGGAGAGGCAGGAGAACACAAGGATGGGCAGAGGACAGAGATGGGAAATCACAGGATCTTTGTCTATATCCACTGGTTTGAGCAGTGGGTCTGTAAGGAGAGGAGGCAGACAGCACTCGGGAGCGAGGTGGAGAAAGCGTGGAGAGCCCCAGCCAGCTTGCAGAAACGGAGAGCAGAGCCAGCCACCGGGACCGTGAGGTCCCGATGGATAACATCGGCTCAGCAAGGATCTGTCCCAGGCCTGCTGTCCAGAAATGAGGAGCTGTTTCTCCAGAAAACCCCACTGCCACTGTCCCTCCTGCCCTACCTTCATCACCAGCACGGTTTTGACCATCCAACTCATTAATAAAGTCACTGAGATCTTCCCCTTCCTTTGTTTTACCCCAGGAGATGGCCTGGAGGGCAGGTGGCTCCGGAGGAACCCGGGCTCCGGCATCCCCCTGCCTCTCCCCCGGGGGGGATGCTCCAGGAGATGGCTTTCTCTCCAGCACCCCTTTCTCCCACGCCCGGATCGCAGCCCTTGGCCGACAGACGCCGGCGCAGCGGTTGGATTTCCCCCGGCTCGGGAAGCGCTCGCAGTTAATTGAACTGCCTTGTAATACACTTTGTTTGAGCCGATGAGCGATGGCTCTCGCTCGAGCATCCAGCTCGCGGGGAAATAAGGTCAGAGACGACACGCTCAGCGCCGAGCCCCCCGGCCGCCCAACACCGCTCCCCAAAAGCCTCTCCCGCTCCCGCGGGGACACGCTTTCTCGGGTGCTGGGAAGAATCGATCGCTGTTTGGCTCCCAGCCCTTCTCTCCTTGCATTTCCCCCTCTACGCAACAAGGGGTGAGGCTCAGGGGGTAAATCGGGGTGGCTGCAACAGGGACATGATGGGAACTGGGAGGAAGGGTGCAATGGGAACGGGAAGGGAGGATGTGATGGGAATGGGGAGGAAGGATTTGATGGGAATGGGGAGGAAGGAGGAGATGGGAACGGGGAGGAAGGGTATGATGGAAATGGGGAGGAAGGATGCGATGGGAATGCGGAGGAAGGACACGATGGGAACAGGGAGGAAGGGTATGATGGGAATGGGGAGGAAGGATGTGATGGGAATGGGGAGGAAGGATGTGATGGGAACAGGGAGGAAGGATTTGATGAGAAAGGGGAGGAAGGATGTGGTGGTAATGGGGAGGAAGGATGCAATGTGAACAGGGAAGAAGGACACAATGGGAATGGGGAGGAAGGATGTGATGGGAATGGGGAGGAAGGATGCAATGGGAACAGGGAGGAAGGATTTGATGGGAATGGGGAGGAAGAATATGATGGGAATGGGGAGGAAGGACGCAGTGGGAATGGGGAGGAAGGATGTGATGGAAACAGGGAGGAAGGACACGATGGGATCGGGGAGGAAGGGTATGATGGGAATGGGGAGGAAGGATGTGATGGGAACAGGGAGGAAGGATTTGATGAGAAAGGGGAGGAAGGACGTGGTGGGAATGGGGAGGAAGGATGCAATGTGAACAGGGAAGAAGGACACAATGGGAATGGGGAGGAAGGATGTGATGGGAATGGGGAGGAAGGGTGTGATGGGAATGGGGAGGAAGGACGAGATGGGAATGGGGAGGAAGGATGCGATGGGAATGGGGAGGAAGGATGCGATGGGAACAGGGAGGAAGGATTTGATGGGAATGGGGAGGAAGAATATGATGGGAATGGGGAGGAAGGACGCAATGGGAATGGGGAGGAAGGATGTGATGGGAATGGGGAGGAAGGACGCGATGGGAACAGGGAGGAAGGATGTGATGGGCATGGGGAGGAAGGACGCGATGGGAACGGGGAGGAAGGATGTGATGGACAAGGAGAGGAGGGCACACGGAGCTGTCGCACCGGCCGAGGACAGCGGCATGGGAAGGGAGAAGGGCAGCAGCGGAAAGAGGCGATGAAGGCGAGCGCTGAACCACTTCACCCCGCGACCGAGGGCCGTGGGCCGCCCCCTCCGCACAGCTGGGCCGCTGCTGCGCGGCAGCTAACGAGGCATCTGCTCCGTCTGACAGCCCGCATCTGCTGCCGCTCGCCTCCTCCTGCCAAGCTCCCGGCAGCGCCGGGCGTCCCCAGGGCCGCATCCAGGCACGCGACGCGGCGTGGAGGCATCCAGCACCACCGCGCCAATAAAAGCAGACCCTCTAAAGAGGGGGAGCAGGAACCTTTGCCCCGAAACACACCCGTGTCCCCCCTCTGATGGCTGGTGTTGAGCCAGAAAATTTTATGTTTGCAGTCTCTTATGTAGGACTCCCTGTTTACAATCACTTTGAGCACGCAGCCTGGTGTTAAAATAGAGCATTCAACGAACGTGGGAGCCCACGTCGGGGAGCGGGAGGATGCTCTTCCCGCCGGGAGATGGGAAACACGCTGACCGGGGCTGGCTTTAACGGAGGTGGAACTTGGCAGCTCGGCCAGAGCTGGAGCGTGAGCAAAACCCGAGACCGGAACAACCTGGAGACGAGGAGAAAAAAATCTGGATTGGGATTTGGCCTCTCTCTAAACCAGAAGCGTTGGGGACTTCTTGGAGGCTTTTTCCTTGGCGGAAAGGGTCTTTTTTAGAAGCAGAGGCGCCTTTCTGCTTCGCTGACGGGCCCTGCGGTGGGGGTCAAGCAAGAAGGAGCCAGGTTTCGCCAACGGGACGGAGGTTAGCCGGTATTTTTTCCACGGGAGCCCCTCTCAGTGCTGCTGGAAACCGCCGCTCTCCTCCGAAGCCACAGGTGCCTCTTGCTAAGCGCCGCTAAATCATCCAGGGCTCCTCTCTCCAGATGAAATCTTAAATCAAAGTCTCAACCACTATCGGTCACCGAAGACCCCGCCGTTGTTCTAATCACAGCAGTGGAAATCCACGATCTAAATCAAACCCTAGTTAATTAAATTCCCCGTTGAAACTCAATATTTTCACCCTGTTCATTTCCTGACCTGCACGGCTGCGCTGCCGTACAGCGCGGTCCGGAGAAAGCCGCGGCGTGAGAACCCTCGCCGAGGGTCCGCACGTGGGGCTGCGTGCGTGGGGTGGGCGAAATCCGTGTGCGAAGCTCGTGAGGCACGGGGAGATCCATCACCAGCGCGCGGTGGAACGGGCCACATCGATCCAAGGGCAGCTTGAACGTCTTCGCTGAATGGCAGCGCTCCTGCTTCGTTTTTGCTGCCTTTAATGAAAAATTATGTGTTTCGGGGAGATACCGGCACGTGATTAAGAGTAAAAGAGTGAATAATGCTGAGATAACTGGGTCAGACGAGCGGTGGGTATAAAGCCCAACGTGATTTCCACACTGGGGACGCAAGACAGTTGGGTTTTGCTCCAGGCTCTGCCACTGAGGCTCTTGACTTTGGGTAAGGAGTCATTTCCCTTGCTCTGCCTCAGTTTCCCCACTTCAAAAAACAGCTTCTACCTCCCGTTGTCAACATTTAATTGCTCGCTGGCGGTGAAACCCTTTCACGGGCACCGAGAAGCGACAGTGTGGAGCAGGAGGGTTGGACTAGATGACCCACAGAGGTCCCTTCCAACCCCTACTATTCTGTGATTCTGTGATCCCTGATGAGCTCTGCTTTTCCTAAGGGGGGAAGGAGCCACGATACGGACGTTAACGCAGCGGAACAGGGGACAAAAAGGGGGTCTTTGGCGTGCCCAGCCCGGACTTTGCACGGCTCGGACCACCCCCAGCTCGCTCTCAGCAACCTCCACCACCACAGGCGACACCCAACAAAAAAACCAACGGAACACACGGCCGGGCTAAGGGATGAAGCCTGATTTTCGCCGCATTTTAATCCAGCCCGACTCTTCCTCTCTGCCAGGATCCCACGCAGTGTCTCCGCTCTGACCGGGACCCCATCTGGCTCGCCTCCTTCCGCCCCGCTGCAGCCAGCTTCCCCCCCTCTCCTCCCTGGCTCCGCACCCATCTATCCACCGCGCTCGCTAGCCTCTAAAAACCGGACTCCGCCGGGTGATGTCTTAAATCTGAGGCCCTCCCTGGATATTTCCATATTTTCAGGGCTTTAATGCGTTGTACTTAATGTACTCAATTTGGCAGCCAGCAGGCGATGCAGTTTTCAGGTGCACGCCGTGTGAATAATGAAAGCCTCTCGGTCCCCGGCTCTCAACCCACCTGAGTCCCTGGAACCGCACGTGAGGACCGTCCAAACGAAACTCGGCAGCGGAGGGACAGCGGGCAGGAACGAGCCGAGGGCTGACGGATGGATTTCAGATGTCCCAGGAAAACCTGAGAACGCGCCGTGCCGAGCGCACCACCTCCAGGAGACATCAGACGTAGCTCCAGGTACGTTAGGTAAACCACGAGGCGGGCAGAGGAGAGCATCCCTCCCTCCGGTACGCTTCCCAACCGACCCCAGCCTCTGCAGAGTAATCACCGAGCCCGCCGACGCCGTGGTCACTCGTAGTATTTCTGGGTGTCCCCACCGTCACCGTGGCCCTTGGGAGCCCTGCTACGGCGGGCACGGAGAAGGGGAGGGAGCGGTCAGCGTCGGAGCAGCTCACGCGGGAGGCTGGGACGGCGCCAAGCCCCGCGCCGGGTGGGCTGCCTCGTCCACGTCCCATTAACTTCGGACCTGCGGGAACGCGCTCCGGGGGCGAGAGCGAAGCCACTTCCCTCGGTTTCCTCACCCTAGCGCAAAATGAAGATTAATTTTCGGCAGGTATTAAACCCACAGAGACTGCTAACTCCGTTGTGACGGAGTGGAATAAATATCTCAGGGCGCGTTCTCTGCGTTGGAACCTCATCCCTTTGGGGAAAGAGCAGAAGGCAGAGGGAAATACTCTCCCCGGGGACACACAGACCGAGGCGAGAGGGAAATTCTGGGCTGCAGAATGAGCCGAAGATGAAGGACCCGCGACTGATGGAAGAGGAGTTCTACGGGAAGCCAGCCCCCCAGCACAACGGGATCTCAGCCCGTAACTGGGACTGCCAGGCACTCCCTTAATAACCTCAGTAATAACGACGTTAATTACGAATTCGCCAGCGTGGGATTTGCCTCCACTGACCAGCCGGGGTCCTCCTGCAAGCAGTGCTGAAGGGGAATGGAAACCACTGAGCAAAGCGATAGTCTGACCCCCCCCGGAACTTCCTCGGTTATCACGAGGTAACTTCAAACCTGCTTCAGCAATTACGTCCCTCGCAAGATCTGAAGTGGCGGAGAGAAGAATGACAACGATAATATTAATATACAGCCTCTTCCTAGCGAGAGTAAGTCATTAGGCAGAGCGCGGGGAAGACGCAGAGGCAGGAACAGATGGAAAAAGATCTACATCAAGAGTTTCAAGGGAGGCTGACAAAAAAAGAAAGAAGCTGCAAATTCTAAGTGGATTACGGCAGGCGGGCGGCAAAGGGAAAGCCAGAACTGCTCTGGAGAAGGCAGCGTGCGGACGGGGGGACGGACGCGGACGCACCTCACCCCGCACCATTTCAGCTGCCGAGGACGCCGCTGTCTGCGTCTCGCGGGCTCGTCCAGGCTCTTTCTCCTCAGCGCAGGCAGAGCAGGTGACACCTCCGACTTGGGACAGACGGGCAGCAAGATTCCGGTGGGATAAATCTCAGCCTGGCAGTAAAGTCCATGAGGATGCGCCAGCTTTGCCGATGGGAGCCTAAAATCAGGGCAGTCAAACCCGCCAATGTCACTCCCGTGGCATCCCGTGAGGAGACCTGATGTATTTTCACCCGGGACCAGCAAAGAGTGGGGCAATCAGACCACCAGAAGCACATGGGGCTTTTTTCTCCTCCCCCCCAAGCAGTCTTCACACTGGCTTGTGGCTATCAACCGGCGGGCGTGCTCGTTAAAATCAGCAACGCTGCTCCCGCTTTCGTCTTCTTTGCCCCACCGCCTGGTGATGAGAAGGAGCCCAGGTACCCGCCGAGCGCTTGCGGGGTTGTGTTCCCTCCCGTTCCCAGCCAGAAGGAGCCTTGATCCCACGCACAGCCCCGCGCGCTCGCATTGCTCACCATATTCATCAAGAACCCTGCAGCCTGTACCTGCCCGTCACCCTCGGCGGCCAAAGAGTTCAGCCCAGGCATCCCCAAGGGATGCTCACCACCGTTGTGGCTGTCTTCTCGCTTCGTGTATTTGAGGAGATAAATCCAGGCGCTCCCCAGCTGAGCATCCCCAGGAACTCGATGGTGAGAGGACTTGCCAAGAAGGCCAATGGGATCCTGGGGTGCATCAAGAGGAGCGTGGCCAGCAGGTCGAGGGAGGTTCTCCTTCCCCTCTACTCTGCCCTAGTGAGGCCCCATCTGCAGTGCTGTGTCCAGTGCTGGGCTCCCCAGTTCAAGAAAGATGAGGAGCTGCTGGAGAGAGTCCAGCGGAGGGCTACGAGGATGGTGAGGGGACTGGAGCATCTCTGCTACGAGGAGAGGCTGAGGGAGCTGGGCTTGTTCAGCCTGAAGAAGAGAAGGCTGAGAGGGGACCTTAGAAATGCCTCTAAATATCTGCAGGGTGGGGGTCAGGAGGACAGGGCCAGACTCTTTCCAGTGGTGCCCAGTGACAGGACAAGGGGCAACGGGCACAAACGGAAGCAGAGGAAGCTCCAGCTGAACATGAGGAGGAACTTCTTCCCTCTGAGGGTGACGGAGCCCTGGCCCAGGCTGCCCAGGGAGGCTGTGGAGTCTCCTTCTCTGGAGATATTCAATATCCTGTGCAACCTGCTCTGGGTGACCCTGCTTGGGCAGGGGGTTGGACTGGGTGACCCACAGAGGTCCCTTCCAACCCCGACCATGCTGGGGTTCCGTGACGTAAAACACACAAAAGACTCCTCCTCTCCACAGTCCCGTGCCCCGGCTCCTGACGGAGAGCGGGACCACGGGGGGACAACTCGGCACGGAGAGGCCACCGCCGCAAGCGGGAGCTCCTCCCGCAGATCTCGAGCGGCGTCGGAGGAGGAGAAGCCGCCCGGCAGGACGTGGCGGGTGATGTTTTCGACGTGCGAGGGTGAGGACGGAGACCTCCCCCGCCACGCAATTAGCAGCCTTCGT
Organism: Opisthocomus hoazin; assembly: GCF_030867145.1. Lineage (NCBI taxonomy): Eukaryota > Metazoa > Chordata > Aves > Opisthocomiformes > Opisthocomidae > Opisthocomus > Opisthocomus hoazin. Next base: position 8,065,985 of record NC_134437.1, on the reverse strand, counting down.
TTTCCGACCCGCTCCGCAATCAGCCAACTGATACGCAATTATCTCCCAAGCGCTCAGCTCCACGTTACTCCCTTATTGTTATCTCACTGGATTTTCTTCTTGTGCTGTTCCATGCCAGATAACCTTAATTTTTCCCCATTTGTTCCAGAGTATAATTATTTGTTTGCAATCACTGCCTATTAGATAGACGCACTCCGCAAAGAAACAAACATTTTCCCTTCCTAATGCAGTCCTGGAAAGTTATTTGATCAAACCATCTTCGCCATATCAAAGCAAGACTCTTTTTCCCCTTCAAAATTATGCATTTATTAAAATGTAAAGCAGTCTGCTCATATTGGGAGCGAAAAATAAAAATTATATTATGGTCTTTTGCTGAAAAATATTGCATATTTATTTTGGATGACTTCCCTGGAATTTTAATTCAAGCCTTTATATATTTATTTCCCTTCCCTGCCGGTAGGGACTAAACCGAATGGGTTTGATTTTTTTTTTTTTTTTAAACTCCCTGTGTTCAGGACTTGAAATTTGTTTTTCAGAGTCGCTTTCAGCTTTTGATTTACAGCAGAGATCCTCGGGCTTTTCTCGCAGAAGAAGATCCGCGCAGCAAACGGAGCGGGTCCTGCTGCTGGAAGCGGAGTGGCTGGCTCTGAGGGCGTCGAGACGCTCGGAGGAAAGAGAAAACGGTGGGAATCGAGGCAGCGGCCGGAATTCTGCGCGGGCTGCTCGGATCGGAACTCTGTGAGCAGCACTACGTGAGATGGAGAAGTGCGTTTTTAAATGACTTCATAGTTTTCGAGCATCCATTGCTCTCTGCCTCCAAGGAGCAAGGAAAAGATGCATTTCCCCACCCAAGTGTTCGAACAAAACCACGATTTATGTCCCCACCTCCTGGGGACATAAAAATAAATAAATAAAAAACCACGGGCGCTTTTTTTTTTTAAAAAAAGTAAATTTTAAGTGTTTTCTTTTGACTTCCCTCCCGAGCCTTGAGCTTTTAAGGGGTCATAAAGCCTTCTCTCTGCAACTGCAGGAGACTGAAACTTCGAGAGATGATGCTTCTCCCTCTTCTTTCCACAGCTCTAGGGGTTTTCAGACCATGGCAGGTATGGGGTGGCGGGGCTTTCCCTGATGGGCAAAGGTAGGTCTGCTGATGGGAAGAGACACTTTGACCCCATCTCCTGGCCATGTGACCCTTGGGGACAGAGCAAAACAGGTTGTCCAGAAGGGTGGTCGATGCCCCATCCCTGGAAACATTCAAGGTCAGGTTGGACGGGGCGCGGAGCAACCTGATTGAGTTGAAGATGCCCCTGCTCATGGCAGGGGGGTTGGACTAGATGGCCTTCAAAGGTCTCTCCCAACCCAAACTGTTCTATGATTGGCCCAAATGTCTCATTCTACAGACAGGCTGCGTCTGAAGCATAGGAAGTTTCAAGACCCGCCTGGACAAGGTCCTCTACAGCCTACTGTAGGTGACCCTGCTTCAGCAGGAGGGTTGGACTGGGTGACCCACAGAGGTCCCTTCCAACCCCGACCATTCTGTGATTCTGTGAAGTTCTGAAACGGAAGCAGAGGAAGCTCCAGCTGAACATGAGGAAGAACTTCTTCCCTCTGAGGGTGACAGAGCCCTGGCCCAGGCTGCCCAGGGAAGGCTGTGGAGTCTCCTTCTCTGGAGATATTCAAGACCCACCTGGACAAGGTCCTGTGCAGCCTGCTCTGGGTGACCCTGCTTGGGCAGGGGGTTGGGCTGGGTGACCCACAGAGGTCCCTGCCAACCCCAACCATGCTGGGATTCTGAGAGACGCCGAGCGAGCCCGGAGGGAGTAAGGACGCGCGGCTGGCCTTCCCGGTGAAGGAGCTTTGAGCTGCTGACAGCAACGCCCCGTCGGTGTCTCACCGCGTTAACAGGCTGCTTAGCAAATGTGGTGGGGGGCTTTTGATCACAGCTCCCCTTGCAGAGGCTTGAGGAAATATTCCAGGGGAATTAAAGAGACTCCAGCACGATGGTTAGATACCAGGGAAGGGAAACGAGATGCTCAAAGGCGAAAGCCCCACGTTGGCTCACGCCTCCCGGCGTCGGGCAGCACCCGTCACTGCAGGGGATGGGGACGGGGATGCCCCCCTCTGCCAGGGAGGGTTTCACATCACCTCCCCGCATTCGGCCCTGCGGCAGCGAGGACTGGCTAAAGCTCACGAGATGGTGAGCGAGGCGTTTGCTGCCATGGACACGTAGCTCTTGCCCAGGGTGGGCACGCTGGGCTGGCGGGCAGCGCGCTGATGACGGGGCGGGCACGGGATTCGGGGACCCCCTCCCCGCACTTCGCCCGGCGGCTTAAAAACGGAATTGAGAGCCGGGTTTCACCCTGCTGCAGGGGAGCGGTTCAGAAGAAAGGAGAGGATATTAAATTAAAGCACTTCATTTTAATAGAACGCACCCTAACTCCTGGGACGGGGTGGGGGGAGGAGCAAGAACGGCCACTTTTTTAATTCCAGCTATTTAATAGGTAAAGTCATGCAAAATGCGCTTCTATTTCCTAAACAACCCATCTAATATCTTGCAATTAGGGTCCAAGCACATGAAAGATCGTTATTAAAATTGAGCCCCTCCAGGAGTTTCCCTGAGTGTTTGCTTTTTTGCCGTGGCGGGGAAGATTGCTCGGAAGAACGTAATTTTGTGTGTTCAAAGACTCCAGAGTACGCTGAGTGGGGAACGGGAAAAAAACCCAGCTCACGGAAAACGATATCTTAAAAGCACGGAAGAGGTTGAAAAAGTGGATCCATGCAGCAAATAATATGCTATTATTTAAAAAAAGTAAATGGCTAAAACGACACTCTTCTGCTATTCTGTCTCCAGCAAAATCATCTTGGCTGAACCCTCAACGTACAAGGGTTTGGGATCTTTTTTTCTGTTTTTGTGACACTATAAAACCCGCAGAAATATCTTAGTTATTTACCAAGTGATTAAACCACAGCCATTTATTACGGTTTTACTAGAACACTGTTTTCCTGGTTCTTCCCGGGTTTATTGCCTCCAATATAACACTCCCCCCCCCCTTTAATAATCCCCATTGCTTTGACTCTATTGCCTTATATTTTTAGATTTCTTTTAGCACTTTGCATAAAATTCCAACTCTAATGGGCTTTATAAAATGAGATGTATTGTCATGGATCCAAGCCCTTATGAAGATAATTATCTTGTCCATTTATGCTTTCATTATGTTGAGAAATACTTTTTCTTTCCCCCCCTCCCTGTCATTTTATTCCCTAGCCCAAATCACAAGAGTCCTTTCTTTTTCATTTTTAAATCCACTGACAACGAAAGACGGAAGCCCCAGCTCCCACCACCTTCCGCTTTCGTTTGATGGGAGATGGTCCACGAATCCCGGGGCGGAGAGGCAGGGAACGGGGCCGTTTGTAGGGTGTGGAAGAGACCATGGCTGGGCAACAGACCAGGTGAGAAGCAGGATGGAGGAGAGCGCTGACACCGAAGCCAGAGTAAGGATTTCGGTCGGTGATGGGCACAAGCCTGCATGAAGACCCGAAGGCGTAATCAATTCAGCGAGGTCCAGCAGGGGACACAGCAAGGACACGCCAGGTCCAAAGCTCCAACCACCACCCTGCATTTCTGGAAGGAATCCAAGGGATCGGGGAAATCCAAGGGCAAGACACGGAAAGCGGAGCCCAGAGATCCACACAGAGTCAGGGCACTGACCCAAGATGGACAGGGCTTAGGGTAAAGCATGGGACAGGCTCTCCAGGAGAAACCTCCCCCTTGGCTCTTCCAAAAGTGGAGCCAACACATGGCTTAACCACTCATCTCACTGGGGAAGCATCTCCAAAGTCCTTGAGATGGTGTTTTCTTGAAGGAACATTAAATTTGTCAGGCTGAGTCTGTGTTCTCATGTGCATGTGCCCGGTTTCTGACCCAAGGCATGGTGCTGGGTCTCTTCTGGGGTCCTTATTTCCATATAAACACGCATGGTACCAAGAATTAGGTCCCTTTCTCGAGTCTCCTGGCTCTAGAAAGCCAACACTAGACACATGAAGACACGCCAAGCGCTACACCTTGGAGAGATTTCTCCTGGAGAGGCTTCACTGATGATGCATGAAAACCTGGGTCTTCCTTTTGCCTTTTCCCTCAAGCCCATGGCACGGAAACGGGACTACGTATAATTTGCTCCAGAAAAGCTCCCTTGGAGCTGGAGGAAGCAATCACGTACACCGGGTGGCTCTACCCTCACATGAAATTAGGCCTGGGTACATATTTCTACATTCCAATAAAACGAAGGGTTATTACTTCCACTTGAGATACATCTGAAGCTCCTTGTAGGGCAATGACAATTACAGCACAACGACGACGTGTGAGCTATACCGTTCACCTGCCTAACTGGGCCCGCGGGTACAGTCCGGGGCGTACTGGGAAATAACTTCCATCGATTCAGAAGCGCTTTGCTACCAGGAGTCACGCAGACAAATATCGCGTCAGAACCAGGCCCAGGGTTTCACAGCTGCACCACAAAAGAGCCACATTCTTCCCCAGTTTACTTAGGTGTAGATACACCACGGATGAAGACCTTTCTGGTGTAAAGCCAGAAACTACGTGGCTTGAAATCAGGCAAAGGGACCCCATGTTCAGGGCTAAGGCAGTTTTCCCCGAAGATGAGCTACTGAAGATGTTACCTAAGTCACCCAAAAATCTTTACTAGTCCCACGGATCTTGGTGAGGTTGTGAGTAAAGAGGTGGCCCACCCAAAAACCACGTAGCGTGGAGCAGGGAGAGGTCCTCGCAGGTCTCCTGCCGCAGCTCTTCACGCCATGTAGGACACGCACAGCTTGGGTTGATGGCATCCAGCCTGCCAAGGTGGACCTGATCCCTAACATCCAGGTGTGACATTGGGGTCACCCTGCACGGCCAGAGAGGTATGGGGCAGATGGCAGGAGCCGCGAGTAGATGCACGGTTGGGTCTGCAACCCACTTTTTCTCCCCGGGCACATCCAGGTCACTCAAGCCCCCACCCCAGCACAGGTTCTTGTCACGGCAGCGGATCCAAGGACAGCCAAAAGCACTGCCTGGGTGAAGGCAGAAGACAAGAGCGGCGCTGCCGTAAGCCAAACCCTCCCACCTCAAAAAACACTGGACCTAAACCAGATACCCACATCTGGGTGACGGCAGAGTCACCCCGTAAGCCAGCGTCCTGGCTCCGTCCTTCCTTCAGGAAAGACAGAAGGCAGAAACCTGGCGTCCGAGGTTGCTCCTCGGCATGGAAGGTCCCTCAGGACCAGCCTTGGGACAACAGCCACAAGCCAGACCCTCGCTGGAGTGAGCGGGGCCCCGGTGCTGACACCTTGCTGTCAGCGCACGTTTCCCTTTAATTAAAAGCGGCGTCCGTGCCCCCCCTCCTCTCCCCGCCGTGACTGACGCGGCCCTGAATTCAGGACTGCAAGGGGATGGTGGCTTTGACCCCGGGCTCCTAGCACGAAGGTTGGGTGGAAAGAGGAGAGCACGTTTTGCCATCTCACAGAACCACAGCATGGTCAGGGTTGGCAGGGACCTCTGTGGGTCACCCAGTCCAACCCCCTGCCCAAGCAGGGTCACCCAGAGCAGGCTGCACAGGACCGCGTCCAGGCGGGGCTGGAATATCTCCAAAAAAGGAGACTCCACAGCCTCCCTGGGCAGCCTGGGCCAGGGCTCCGTCACCCTCAGAGGGAAGAAGTTCTTCCTCCTCTTCAGCTGGAGCTTCCTCTGCTTCCGTTTGTGCCCGTTGCCCCTTGTCCTGTCGCTGGGCACCACTGCAAAGAGTCTGGCCCCATCCTCCTGACACCCACCCTGCAGATACTTAGAGGCATTTCTAAGGTCCCCTCTCCGCCTTCTCTTCTCCAGGCTCAACAAGCCCAGCTCCCTCAGCCTCTCCTCGTAGGAGAGATGCTCCAGCCCCCTCCTCATCCTCATAGCCCTCCGCTGGACTCTCTCCAGTAGCTCCTCATCTTTCTTGAACTGGGGAGCCCAGCACTGGACACAGCACTGCAGATGGGGCCTCCCCAGGGCAGAGTAGAGGGGGAGGAGAACCTCCCTCGCCCTGCTGCCCACACTCCTCTTGATGCACCCCAGGATCCCATTGGCCTTCTTGGCAAGCTCCCTCAGCCTCTCCTCGTAGGAGAGATGCTCCAGTCCCCTCCTCATCCTCGTAGCCCAAAGGCTGTTAGCCAGTCTGGCAGCGAAACCAGTGGAAGAAAATGACTGGGGTCGGGATGCTTCCCCCCCCAGCGAGACGATGATTTCTGCTTCTTCCTTCCGCTGCTGGCCCGGCGAGAGCAGCCGCCGTCCCCCCGCACCGGGAACCCCAACCCGCAGACGCACTGCGCCGAGCGAGCGGAATTTGTACCTCTTTGATAACGAGCGTTTAAAGGGTGAAGCCTAACGAGGGGATCGGGAAACCAGCCGTCAACCGAAGGCTGGGACGCGGCTTTTTAATTAAAACCCTGATGCCTTTTTATCTCCTTCCCTCTCCCTCGCTCTTCCCGCAGCCGACGGAGGGGATTTCTCACTCAGAGGCCCGTCGCTGTACAAAAAGCTCAGCTTTCATATTCTCTTTGATTAAGCGGGATTTTTTTCTTCCTCCTCTTCTGGTGGGTGCTGCTGCCGTGCTCTTTGGTGAAAGTTTCGAAGGAGGAGGGCCCTGCCAAGTAGCCAGGCAAGCACCCGCGGAGAGGAAAGGCAAACACGGGCCCAGCCTTGCTTATGAGAAGATTCACGGCACCAGGGTGGCCACGTGCCCTTGGAGTGCCAAATGCCACCTTCCCACCCAACGCGTAACTCCTGGGCATCCCCCCCTAACGCCGAGCCAAATCTGGTGGTAGGAAGGGTGAAGCAGCGAGCAGGAGGGAGAAGATCAGGCTCATCCGAAGGGACGACGAGACGCGCTAATTTGATTGATTTTTTACTGGATTCGTGGCACTTCTCATTTGCAGTTTCCCTCCTTTTAATTAGCCGATGCTCGTAGCAATCTTCTTCGATTCTCGTTGCTTCATCAGAGGGGTCTCCACCTTTGGGCAGTGCTGGGCCATGGCGGCAGGGTTCGGCTGGATGGGAAGAGGAGCGTCCTCCGGTTCTCGCTCCGCATCGGCACGTCGCTATCGAAGCAACGTGGACCTCCCAGCTTCATCTTGGATTATCGCCCAACCCCCTACCCGACCCGCATCCTTCTCAGCAACACAAATAACAAAGATTAAAAGGGAACGGAGCCTGGGCTCTCCTTTCAGCCCCCAGCAGGCTTCCACCTGCTCCACGGGAGCCGCAGGCAGGAGCTGGGCTCGATCGCCGCATCGACACCGGTGGGATTTAGACCGCAAGCCAACTGTGAGGGCAAAGCTGTCTTTGCCGCTCAGCGAAACCGGCATCAGCAGCACGGCACACGCAGCTCTTCTGGTGCCCAACACCACCGCCGCAACTCATCTCTGCGGGGAGAGCGACTGAAAAAAGGAATGAATTTTAAAAAAATGGCTAAATAATGGCAGCAACTGGCCTGCAGCCCGCGCTATTGATTGACACCACGATGAAATCCAAACCTCCAGAACGTTCACGGTAGTTGGCAGAGCGGCTTGCAACCAGGCAGGTGTCGGTGGTGTTCCTCCTCGGTGGGAAGGAACTGGGACAGATGTGTTGGCCATCACAGCAGCCGTATTTCTCCTTCTCCGGTGTCATTTCCCCGCCGTGTGGTCCTCTGGTTTATTTCTCCAGTTTTCAGCATTTCTGTGCGTGTGGTTTTACACCGCTTTACCCATCGCGGCCGAAACACGCAACCCATCTGAAGGGTCCATCTCCGTGTTCCACTGCCCTTGAGGTCACCCTGAAGGAACCTCAGCCCTGTGGCACAGCGACAGCGCTCCGGGGTCGGCCCGGAGATGGACCGCTCCAAAACCACGCGCAATCCTACATAGGATCCTACACAATCCTAATCCTGCAGGTCTTTAATGGCACATCCTGAAAATGCTCCCCAAAAGACGTCAGAAGAGCATGGCCGGGCATTGGGCAACTCTACCCCATGTCCGTGGTCGTGTTGGCCACTCTGTTGAATCTCAGCCTACGTGCACAACCAGACCAACCCATCAGAGCTACACCCGTGCCCCCGCTACATGGATTTGGGGTGCTGATGGGACAACCCTCCAGTTACAACTCACACGAGGTTTGCGCTAATGGCAGATCTTGCGTTGACGGCTTCCCGGTTTCGCGTGGGTTTCGACGGGTCTTGGCGAATTGTCTCAAAAGCGCTTTGAGATCCAGAGATGAAATGGGCTACAGAAGTGCGCCGGGTTATTATTATTATTATTACAGATTTCCATCTGAGTCACCAGGACCTTCCTGGTTGGAGCATAATATATTCCATCAATTAGAGGAGAGCAGCACGGAGCTGAACAGGACCCTGATAATGAGGGGCTCTTTCATTTCCCCCGCGCGTGCACAGACCGGCGCAGAGGCTGATAAATGAAGGTCTTCCCCCCCCCCTCCACAGATGGCATTTGAGAATTCTTTCAGCAGAATAATTTTATGGCTCTTGACTCAGGAAGTCGGTTTGAACTTTGGTTTTGGAGATAAAAGGACCGACAAAGCATCCCCGCAGGACGCCGGGGCTCGTTTGCATTCATAAACGCGCAGCCAGCACCGCAGCCCTCTTCCGCGCGCCAGGAATTACCTTCGCTCAAAGGTTTTTCTATATTCACTTATCACCTAATGAGCAGTGTAAGAAACTTCATTTCGAGGAGGAGAGCGGAGGAAGGAGGATTTGGGAAAAAAAAAAAAAAAAAAAAAAGAGAAAATCCTCGCTTGGTGGATGCCTTTACATGGGATTCGATTTCTGCGGCTTTTTCATATCCTGCCAGCGAGGAAGACCAAGGCAGAAAGAGCAAAGAGTTAAAGAGGCGCAGAGATGAAGGCAGCACCGGCCCTGTTAGGTGGAGATAGGCTTGGAGGGACTGCAAGCGTTGCAGAGCATCGGAGAGCTCAGAGCGGGCAGGACAGGCAGGAGGGACCTGTCCCGAACACGCCACTGGCATCTGGGTCGGTAATCATCCCCTAGAAAGGTCACAGAACCACAGCATGGTCGGGGTTGGCAGGGACCTCTGTGGGTCACCCAGCCCCACCCCCTGCCCAAGCAGGGTCACCCAGAGCAGGCTGCACAGCACCGCGTCCAGGTGGGTCTGGAATATCTCCAGAGAAGGAGACTCCACAGCCTCCCTGGGCAGCCTGTTCCAGGGCTCCGTCACCCTCAGAGGGAAGAAGTTCTTCCTCGTCTTCAGCTGGAACTTCCTCTGCTTCCGTTTGTGCCCGTTGCCCCTTGTCCTGTCGCTGGGAACCCCTGAAAAGAGTCTGGCCCCGTCCTCCTGACAACCACCCTACAGATATTTAGAGGCATTTCTAAGGTCCCCTCTCAGCCTTCTCTTCTCCAGGCTGAACAAGCCCAGCTCCCTCAGCCTCTCCTTGTAGGAGAGATGCTCCAGTCCCCTCCTCATCCTCATCGCCCTCCGCTGGACTCTCTCCAGCAGCTCCTCATCTTTCTTGAACTGGGGAGCCCAGCACTGGACACAGCACTGCAGATGGGGCCTCACCAGGGCAGAGCAGAGGGGGAGGAGAACCTCCCTTGTCCTGCTGCCCACACTCCTCTTGATGCACCCCAGGATCCCATTGGCCTTCCTGGCACCCAGGGCACGCTGCTGGCTCATGGTCACCCTGTTGTCCCCCAGCACTCCCAGTCCCTCTCCGCAGAGCTGCTCTCCAGCAGCTCCGCCCCAGCCTGTCCTGGTGCCTGGGGTTGTTCCTCCCCAGGCGCAGGACCCTGCCCTTGCCCTGGTTGAAGCCATCTCGCCGATGCAAGACATCGGTGCGGGCCTGGGACAGCCGGTCCCGTCGCTACCAACACCCGACAGCGGGCGCTGGGAGATCCCAACCCCAGCCCGAAGCCAAGGACGCGCAGGCGGCAGAAGAAACGCGACAGCAGCGGCGCGGGTGCTGCCCACACGCGCGATTCGAAGATCCCACCTCAGCCGAAGGTTTAGCAACGAAGCAGCTGATGAAGAAATAAAATCCGCTCGTCTCCCCTGACAGCCGCCGCGCCGACTGGTGCCGCTCGGCGAGGCCATTACCACGGGCAACGGAGCCGTAAAGCCGGCGTTTCCAGGCCGCGGACGGATGAAGGCAGCTCCGTGCGGCAGCGCTCATCACTCGGGCACGTCAGCCGGGGAACGTGGAGAGGGAAAGGCAGCTTTGCAGTTGCAACAGGGAGGGGAAACTCCAAAAATTAACTCTGATTTGGGCTACGCAGAGACCCGAACGGTACCTGAGGAGTTCACCTCCCGAGATGGCGACCAGCGAAGATCCCCGGCATCCCGCTACGCAGGACAAATCTGTGCTGACTCCGGGCTCGCGGGTCGCCAGTTATCAGCCCCTCGTGTTTATAGGGAGGGAAAACATCCCAAAAAAAGTGCTGTTTTGTAAAACTTCGGATGTGCCTTCTCTAGATACCAGCTTCCCAGTCGCTGTGTAGGGACCTGTGCTGCTTTATTCGAGGGAGATGGGCTACAGCCCTGAGCTTACCCACGCACGACCCAAGCTCTGAGCACTTCAGCTGGGCAAGCAACGAACTGCAGTGATCTAACGCAGCCTTCGTGCGTTAAAACTCACCCGGAGCGCACCGTTAATCTAATTATCCAGAAAACACGAAGGGAAGAGGCTCCTTCGCCCTGCTCCTCAACGTGAAGAATCACCGGCGCTTCATCGTGGTCGCACGGCGAAGCAACTAAACAGAATCACAGAACCACAGCATGGTCAGGGTTGGAAGGGACCTCGTGGGTCACCCAGTCCAACCCCCTGCCCAAGCAGGGTCACCCAGACCACGTCCAGGCGGGTCTTGAATATCTCCAGAGAAGGAGACTCCACAGCCTCCCTGGGCAGCCTGTTCCAGTGCTTGTGATTTTGTCCAAGTTCTTGCTGTGGTTACGAAAAGCAGAGGAGTAGCAAAACGTGGATTTTCCCATTTATCCACCCTACCATTGGCTTTTCACCCTTTTCCAGTCCCCAGGGAGCCCGAGGCTTTGCTTCAGTTGACCCACCTTGATGCCCAGCCCTTTCCCAAAGCCAAAGCCTGCAGAAGGCTGTTCTTCTGCACAAGTCTATCAAAATCCCTTAAGCTCGCAGGCCCCACCGCCTCCAACCTCCCAGCCCGCGCTTAACTTCCCAAGCCGGCATCAGGCCTGATTTAGCGGAGTCCTCCCACGTTCCCGACCTTTTGGGGCGGATCACGCCTCCCGAGCTCAGCCAGACTACTCGCCGGCTTAAAGGTAAGCGCAGGCTGAAAAGCTCGGGGGCATCTAGACCTTCAAAGCAAACTTCAAGCTCAGTGAATCGCCGATTCCTTCTTCTCCTCAGCGCTGATGAAACACAACAGGCTCCACAACTCCTCGCCCCGCACCGCTTCACCAGGCAACGAACCAGCGGAAGCCCAGGGCGATGGTTGGGGTTGGGCACCTGATCTACTCACCCAAAGCGCGTTCGAGCAGCAGATCTGCGCCGCTGAAGGCTGTAAAATTAGTATTCCCGGCCAGGCTGACCGCGTTCAAATCTATTGCTGACATCCATCACCTCTTCCCCAACTCATCTCTCTGCATCAGTCAATTACAAACTTCTTTCCGAGCCGTGGGTACTCTTCTGAGATAGACCCGAGGAAGGAGCTAAATTCATTTAGGGGGTTGACCTCGCAGCTTAGCTGTTTGGTAACGTGGTTTAATAATTTCTCTGCTCTGTCCGCTCCAGCCTGGGCGAAGCCCACCTCCCAGACTGCCGTCCCCGCGATATATGTATTTATTATATTGCAACACAACACCTCTGGAAGGAAGGTGCTGCCACCTCCTCATGAATACTAAATAATCTCATTATGATCTGTGCTATGACCACGAATACGGAGCCAATTCATGATGATAAGACAATTAACCTGCTGCCTTTCTCGGCCTTCGGATGACCTGCAGCATCTTTTATTACTGCTCCCGCGCAAAAGGCGCTTTTTCACCCAATAAAATTGCTCCCATCCTTCTCCCCCCTGCGTTTCCCCAAGTTAAGAACTGCAATCAGTGAGACTGGCCTTGGTTCGTCCGCTTTTTCTTACTAAGAGGTACATAAATAAAATAATAACAGATGATTAATAACACTGAGAGCTTTCCAAATATTAATGAATTGATCTTGTTGCTCGAGAAGAATGGGAGAGTTTTAGATTTAAAGCTTTGATAGATTTTCTCCCGAGAAAGCGCGGTGATAAATACTGCGTTAAAATGCTATTTGTATCTGTGTTGCTAATATTAAGTTCGCGTGTTCATAGATTCGAACGCGCTGAAGGAGAATTATGTCACCTGCTCTGACTTGTAATGAAGGCCATCGACTTTCCCCCGGCGAAACGAGTTCAGGAAAACTGAAAAGGCGCATTTCCAAGGAAGGTCCCTCCGAAGCTTCTCCTTGGGGGCCACCCCCAACAGAATCACACAGAATCACAGCATGGTCGGGGTGGAAGGGACCTCTGTGGGTCACCCAGCCCAACCCCCTGCCCAAGCAGGGTCACCCAGAGCAGGCTGCACAGCACCGTGTCCAGGCGGGGCTGGAATATCTCCAGAGAAGGAGACTCCACAGCCTCCCTGGGCAGCCTGGGCCAGGGCTCCGTCACCCTCAGAGGGAAGAAGTTCTTCCTCATCTTCAGCTGGAGCTTCCTCTGCTTCCGTTTGTGCCCGTTGCCCCTTGTCCTGTCGCTGGGCACCACTGGAAAGAGCTTGGCCCCGTCCTCCTGACACCCACCCTGCAGATATTTAGAGGCACTTCTAAGGTCCCCTCTCAGCCTTCTCTTCTCCAGGCTGAACAAGCCCAGCTCCCTCAGCCTCTCCTCGTAGGAGAGATGCTCCAGTCCCCTCCTCATCCTCGTAGCCCTCCGCTGGACTCTCTCCAGCAGCTCCTCATCTTTCTTGAACTGGGGAGCCCAGCACTGGACACAGGGCTCCAGATGGGGCCTCACCAGGGCAGAGCAGAGGGGGAGGAGAAGCTTGGGGAACGCTAAGAAAAGATCGTACAAACGCATCCCCAAAACCCAGGTCAATAAAGCAGCGAGGTCCCGTACTCCCTCAACCCCACAGACCCCAGGGCTGACTTCTGAGTGGAAAAACAACTAGAAGAGAGGACTAGACATGAACAAGCCCCTAGGTCTAAACCTGACCCCTGAAAAAGCCTTTGCCATGTCCTCTGCTGGCCCGGCAGCGTGCAAAGAGAGGATGCAAAGCAGGGTCCCGGCCAAACGAACTTGGACCTTTGGCGGCGGCGCTAATGCCGCGCACGCAGTAATTAAAGCTAGATGGATGAAGGCTGAACGCTGAACTCCGAAGTCCGTGAAGGTCAAGCTGTATGCTAGCGGAGAGGCAATTTATCCCAGATCTGTAATAAGGTCTCACATCTGACCTATTAACTGAATGCTACACGATATTAATAATCTCCCTACAGATCGGGCAGAGGCAAACACAAGTCGAGTCTGGAGGCCGATTTGCTGGACAGGAGTTAACCTGCGAAGGTGGAGTCTAAGAATCTAAAAATCTGCAGCAGAACTGATTATTTTTTACCTGAATACGCTCGCCTTTGATGAAACGGCGTGTGCATCGCGCTCCTCACATAGCTTCCCGTGTAATAAAGATCGATGAATTATTCATGCCACCATTATTAGCCCCCTATATAGGGCACCCTCCTACAGATGGGCGAGTTCCTTCCAATCAGAGACCTCGTTTGCTGAAAACCGCAGAGTCAGATAACGGCCCCAAAATTGTTGACAACCAGCTCGAGACACTTCTAATTGGAAATGCTCACTCTTTTTCCCCGGGAAAATTAGGAAGGTTTTGTCCCTGCTTTCTCAAAGCAAAACATCGGGATGATTTTTTTTCTCGTTTGAAACGACGGTTTGTTTTAAAACTCGCCTAAATTTAATGTGAAGCTTTTTTTCAGAAAGCACCACCAGACATTCCTTCAAACCCAAGCCCTTCAACGCAGCTCCAGAGATCTACTTCACCTTAGCCAAAACCCCAAACGTTTCATTTTCACGCTATCAAAGGGCTTTGATTTGTTTTTATTGCTTCGACTTTATAATCATACGATGCCACAAACCAGAAGGGAAACACGCAGACCTCATCAAAGCAACGGGTTTCTATCAGGTTATGTTGATACAGAGGGAAAAGAACCGTGGGTTTGGGGGTTTTTTTTCCTCTTTCTTGTAAAAAGCATTTGTTTTTGGAAGAAATGAAGGCTTTTCTTGCAGCTCAGGTATCCTCTAGCAAAATAAATGCCAGTTGCCAGCTTGCCGTGGCTGGTTGACTGAGCTCCAGGAAGAAGACAACAAGTTGTGGCACCTTGCTGGTGGGCTGGTCCACAAGGAAGCAAGAAGGTTGGAGAAAAACCAGTGGAGATAGCCTGAGATAGGGAATGGTTGCACCTTGCTGACGTTATCGGTCTCGCAAGAGGGAAGGAAGCCTTGGAGATCACAAAGGTTTCTCAGCTGAGAGACTCGGGAGCCGAGCGCAAGCCCTTCGGGATCACCCGTGGGTTGAGTGTCTTTGAGGCAACGTGAGATGAAGTGCAGAACCGACCACGTCTGCTGCTGTGAAGCTGCACAGGGACCCGTGCGTGACAGCCTTGACCCAACCCGCGCTCGCTGTGAGGCCAGCTGCTGCACGGCTACGTCGGTGGCATTCGACCAACTTGAGTCCAACGGACCCAACCTCCGCAGCAGATCAAGTGCCCCCGAGATGCTCCCTCTCCTGCTTCAGCACCGCTCCCTGCAAAGCCACCTCTGATATCTCCACCCCTCACTGCGCTTACTGCAATGCAGACGTACGCTTCATTAGCCAAAGATGCCATAAACTCACTCAACCTCTTTATGGCCGGCCACCACGCTATAGGAAGGCTGTAGGCACGTCCCTTCCACACCTGCTTTCATTCTGCTTTACGTGCTCAGCTCCATCAACGCCTGCATTGGAGGATAAGTGACAGACCCACAGCAACCAGAGCTGAACAAGGTTTTTTTTCAAGCGATTCGATTCTCCAAAGAACCTGCCCTCAAAGACCTTCAAAACAGAATGGAAAAAAAAAACCGGTGGAGATTGCGCGAGATAGGGAATGGTTGCCCCTCGCTGATGCTGTCGGTCTTGCAAGAGGGAAGGAAGCCTTGGAGATTGCAAAGGTTTCTCAGCTGAGAGACTCGGGAGCCAAGCGCAAGCCCTTCGGGATCACCCATGGGTCGACCGTCTTTGAGTCAACGTGACATCACAGAATCCCAGCATGGTCGGGGTTGGAAGGGACCTCTGTGGGTCACCCAGTCCAACCCCCTGCCCAAGCAGGGTCACCCAGAGCAGGCTGCAGAGGACCTTGTCCAGGCGAGAGATGAACCACCCAGCTCTCAGATGCCGGAGGAGCTCGGCGCCTCACACAACACGATGAGCCGTCCCCCACCACGGCGTGGAATAATCACCCTTCAAACAAAAAAACCAACCCCAAACTGACAACTTGTTTGAGTTCAAGCTGCAAAAGTAGGAGAAAACCAGAGACGCTGGGGACAATGCTGCTGGGACACAGGGAGGCAGGCAGGCGGAGGGACAACGCTCCCAGCTCCAGCTCCCGCGCACTTCGGATGGCCGCTACCGCTTCCACGCCGTACCCCCGGCTGCCGATCAAACGGCTTTTACGGGAAAACGGAGTCTTCCACAAAACACCAGAGTTCCTCAGCCGTTCGGCAGCTCAAGTCATATTCTCCTCCCTGAAACGCCATCAAAATTGGTTGACAGAAGCTACAGATGTCACCTGCTTCCCACCAAGGTGACTGAAGGATATTTTCCATGCTGAGCGTCTCGGGCTCCTCTCAGCGAAACAAGCACGAGGAGTGCATTCTACTCCCTGTAACTCCAGTCTTGCTGGACCACGCCGCCTTTCAGCGTTATCTCCAAATGCCCACCACCTCGTTCCACACCCAGCCCATCTCCTGGTAACCGAACCCCAGGGACCATCCTGACCATGGGCGAGAAGAGCTCGGCGCCGCAGAGGCTGGAAGGACCCTCCAGCTCCCACCGCCTGCTCCAAACCCTCCTTCCTACAGCCTGGAGTTGTAAAACCTAGGAGGGCAAGTTGGGGAAAACAAATGGTAGGATCTCACGTCCTGGTGAGAGGTGGGACACGCTTCTTCTTGCCGCACCAGCACTGAGCGCCGTCATCGCCGGCGGCTCAGCTGCAGGAGGGAAGAACCTGATTTCCAACCTGATTTTTACGGGACAACCCGAAGCCCCTCTGCTCGGCATGCCAGCATCACCCCTCGTCGCCGAAGACCTCCGTGGCGCGGGGGGAGAGGATGCCCTCCCACCCGTGCCGGGGCTGGCATCAGAGAGCAACCCTCACACCCCAGCTGCTCCCGGAAAATCGGGGTCTCTGCCCCATGGAGGAGGGGGGTTCGCTACGTGAATTGCGGCGGGGGTTAGGGGAGCTACGTGGAAAAGGCGGCTTTTGGAAACGGGAGGAAAAAAATATGCAGAAAAATAATCCGAGCCGGCACACAAAGAGACAGCTGCAGTTGCGCACGCACGCCAAGAACACCGCTTTTCCAGAAAATGAGGTTTTGATTCCTTTTCAATTTTGTTAAAAAATGACAAATAAATGTCTTAATGTTAATAAAGGAAAAAAAAACCCACAGCTCTTCCGTCGGTGTGAATATACAATGCGATTTGACATACAGAATGGAATTAAATTAGCAAAATACAATGGGCCGGAAAGCAGCTCTGCTTTCCCTTCGCAGATCGGCGTCGGCGTGGAACCAAAGGAAGGCATTTCACGCCGGGACGCGGCGGGCAATCGCTCGTCACCAACCTCAGCTGGCCGTGTCCGGCGGCCAAACCCTCAGGGGGTGCAATTCGGCGCGGGCAACCCCACCGCCGGCACGGTGCTGCCGGCTCCGGCCAGCTGCCGACGCGGATGGCAAAGCATCCATCGTGCTAACGGGGGAGGCGCGTCCTTGGGAGGGAACATCACGCTTATCTCCTACATAGAGGGGTATTTGGGGAGCTTCAGGGGTTGAGATCTCCAGGTGTAAAAGGGTTGTGAGCTCAGATGGCCTTCAAAAGTGGCACTGCCTCATCATCTTTGGAAGATGCCAAGGGTGGAGAACGGACCTCAAGGCTTAACGCAAAGAAACAACTCGAGAGAAGACGACTTGCCCCCGAATCTGGAAGGGCACCCAAGGCAGGGGACAGGCTTGAGGGCTCTAAACACCTTGCAAACGTTTGGAGCATGGAGGTTGGAATTAGAACTTTCGGGGCAGTTTTGCGTGGAGAGACACTTGAGTCTGAGTTGCTGCACCAGGGAAGGGTTTTACACATGGATTTGTAAGCGACCGTTCCTTCGTGGCTCTTCTAGAAGTGCCAATTTCCCTCATCCTCCTCATTTCCAGAAGGCCCAATTTAAATGACAAAGCAGCGAAAAGTTGAGAGCCAAAAAAACCACACAAAGGGAATGGTGAAAGCACCCGATGTCACTTCTCCCACACCTCCCAGCCTCCGGAGTTTGGTTCATCTCTGCTCCACCAAACTCTACCTGAAAGCTAACGATGCTCCTCCAGACACCCCTGCCAAGGTGACCTAACGATGCTCCTCCTGACCACCCTGCCAAGGTGACCTAACGATGCTCCTCCAGACACCCCTGCCAAGGTGACCTAACGATGCTCCTGCAGGCACCCCTGCCAAGGTGACCTAACGATGCTCCTCCAGACACCCCTGCCAAGGTGACCTAACGATGCTCCTCCCGACGACCCTGCCAAGGTGACCTAACGATGCTCCTCCAGACACCCCTGCCAAGGTGACCTGCCCACCAGCGCTGTTGGCTCCAACTCTACCCAGCTCACTCTTTCAGCCCCAACCACCCGTTGCCTACGACCTCACCGGCGGGTTGCATCGTTACATTTTGTAATAGCATATTGATTAGCCAATCACTCCTAATATTAGTACTGTGCCTACAAGATAATTAAATTACCTGCCTTTGTTTAAATTGTAATTTTATTTACTCTTGATTTTACTATATAAAATTCTGCAGGCTTACGGAGCGTTGTGCATCTTATTAGCGCTCAACTCCGGCGCTAATTTTCAATACTCCATCACCATGAAGTATTGAGTAATTGCTGCTGTTTGTTCTCCGTGATTGCGCTGCGCTCCGGATCTGCGCGCGGCATCGTGAGCGCCGAGCGGAGCCGGTCCCAGCCCCACCGCTCGGCGGACCCAGGCAGCGAGCTCCGGCTCTCGGCGTGCCCGGAATACCACTTCTCGCTTTGTTTTTCCTCGCTTAGGCCAAGATCGCGTCGTCACACGCGCGGCACCGGAAGGCGTAACGAAAGCTCTCGATTTACGGAGCCCGGTCCCCGCCTTTCGTTACGCCTTAGCGCAGGGGTGAACCGTCGGAGGTGTGGAGCTCTGCTCCGTCTCTTGGGGTGGAATATCAGCCAGCACCCACGGACGTAAACCCATTTACGGGGGGCAAATCCAGCCTCTCTCGCTGCAGTGGGACTGGGGGCAGCTCCGCGGCCCGGGGTGAAGGTGGCTGCGGGTAAGTGCGTCGGTGAAGGTATCAAAGACGGTTCCCCGGGGCGTATCGCTGGCTCCGAGAGCATCAGTGGTTACTGCAAAGGGAGGATTGCACCAGACCTTCCCGCTCTGGCTTTTTGGAAAAGCCATGGGAAGAAATGGGGAAAAAAAAAAAAAAAAGACGTTCTGCTGGCCCTCAGCCCTGGGGTGAGCGCAGGAGCGACGCAGACACGCAGGCAGAGATCGTAGTGGGTTTAGAGCGGCGTGACATGAATGATTTTTCATAATTAATGAGACTGTTGATTTTACATGGTAGGTGTTCAGGTACTCCGGTGATCCGTGGCTGTTCAACACCCAAAGGTAATTCTAAACGCTGTTGATCTATGTCTGTTCTCCAGGGATGACTAATCTGCATTCCTCTTCTCCCTCTACAATTAATCCCCGGATAATCTCCTCTGCAAACACAAAGTCGGTACCTGGAGGCAGATGAGTCAGAGCTGCGGCAGAGGTTCAGAGTGGAGATGGGAAGATACCGGCGCAGAGGGAGAGGTGGGTCGAGCAGAAGACCAAGCTGCTGTCCTGCGTCTCCTCGGAGACGTCTCACCATCAGGTCAAGGCCAACCCGGCTGCTGTAGGGCTCATTCGGGCCATTCCTCCATCCACACGCGCCGTGTCACCCCACCGCAACCCAGGCACCATCCTGATGGTGGTCCTCTCCCCGCCAAGCCTTCCTGCAGCGTCCTTTGCCGTTCTCCTCCACCCACCCGGCCCAAGCCCTCGTCCAGGCTCTCAGCCGTTCCTCCCTTGTCACCACAACCTCCTTCCCTCCGACCTTTGCAAACGCAAACTCGCCTTGCTCTTACCGCAAAGCTCACCGCCTCACCACGCTCTGCCCTCCTCGCACATCCGGTTCCTCCCGTCCTCCATCCCTCCCACCCCTGTAAATCTCAGCAAAGCCTCCTCTGGATCTCCCTTGCGTCTCCGCACCCCCAAACTGGATGCCCTCACTTCTGAGCTCGTTAAGCATCGTCCTAAATCACAGAATATCACAGAATAGTAGGGGTTGGAAGGGACCTCTGTGGGTCACTCAGCCCAACCGCCTGCCCAAGCAGGGTCACCCACAGCAGGCTGCACAGGACCGCGTCCAGGTGGGTCTGGAATATCTCCAGAGAAGGAGACTCCACAACCTCCCTGGGCAGCCTGGGCCAGGGCTCCGTCACCCTCAGAGGGAAGAAGTTCTTCCTCGGGTTCAGACAGAACTTCCTGTGCCTCAGTTTGTGCCCACTGCCCCTTGTCCTGTCACTGGGCACCACTGAAAAGATCACGGCGGGTCTCGCCGCCCCGTGTAACGCTGGCCGGTTTTACAAGGCGTACGGTAGCGCTTCCCCGTGCCTCGGAGGCCGTAATTGAGTCCTCAGGATAAAGCCAACGAGTTTGGTCGCACTTTAAAAATAAAGTGTCAGTAGTTCATGCCTAATTACTCCTGAATTAGCTAGGTGATTCATCAGGTCTGATTATGAATGCACAATGAATTTACCAAATCCGCATGTATTAGCGAGATATTAACGCCATACGAAATCCCACAATTCATTCATGTGCCATTTGTTTTCATTCCCTTCTTTTAATAAGCTAATTAGTTCAAATTATTTGTACTTCACTAAAGGCTTCAAACACATATAAGGAATGATTAGCTTAAAACTCCGTAAATGGGCAAGCATGGAGCCTACATTAATTGTGACGGGAGGTTCATAAAGAATTATTATCTCCCAGCCATCTCTGTTTTCAGTAATAATAATAACGTCTAATCGTGACAAGTGGATAAAACACTGCGAGGCCCCTCGCTAACGCAGCTGCGCATGAATTACTAAAAGGAGTATCTTAAGGCTCGACGGTTGCCTTTGAAGCCGAGCTCGGCAGAAAGTTTCGCCTCTCTCCGCGGGGAAAACAAGCCCACGGCTTTGGGGTGGATCCACCCTTTTTCCTTACCGAGTCTCCCCTCCGCCCCCCAGCACGCGAAGAGAGAAGAAAAGGGGGTTTAGAGGGGATAAAACCCCGACACCTACGGATTTTCGGGTAGGGTAGGGTTGTGAAATGACGGGTACGCCCTCCTGCCAGATACCGCTCTCCGAAGCGGGGCACGTGGAGCTTCCCAAAGGAGCCCTGCCGAAGCGCCAACCGCCTCCGCTCGCCGGAGACTCACGGTCTGGCGAACGCCTTCTTTGTCTTCAGACTTGGACTCGCTGAGCGATGCCACCCCGCCACCGCCCCCAGGTTCTCCCGCTCCGCTTCGTTCCCTCCTCTTCTTCTTGAAGCCAGCTGGTCCCGGGTGCTGGTGAAGGGTCTGGAGAACAAGTCTTCCGAGGAGCGGCTGAGGGAGCTGGGGCTGTTGAGTCTGGAGAAGAGGAGGCTGAGGGGAGACCTTGTTGATGAAAGGAGGGTAAAGCGAGGTGGGTGCTGGTCTCTTCTCCCAAGTAACTAGCAATAGGATGAGAGGGAATGGCCTCAAGTTGCATCAGGGGAGGTTTAGATTGGATATTTGGAAATATTTCTTTACTGAAAGAGTGGTCAGGCCTTGGACCAGGCTGCCCAGGGCAGTGGTGGAGTCCCCATCCTTGGAGGGGTTCAAAAAACGTGTGGATGTGGCACTTCAGGACATGGTTTAGCTGTGGTGATGATGGGGTAACAGTTGGACTTGATGATTTTGAGGTCTTTTCCAACCTCAAAGATTCTCTGATTCTACGATTCCCTCCTCTCCCCGCTGCCTTCTCCATTTTGCAAGGAGATACAGATGAAAAGGATCTGAGCCCGGAGCTATGGAGAGCGGCGGACGCGCCCGGCTCTGTGCATGCAGATGACGTGGTGTTTGGGCCTCTACATGAAAGCCCATACGAAAGTCTGTGTGATCAGGAAAACACAAAAGCTCCCTTAGATTAAAGTTGCATCAGCGATGTCAACCAGGAGCCAACAGCCTCCCCTCGAAGGCAGCTCTCGGCTGTTTCGGCAACGACGCACCCCTCTCCCTGGGCCACTTCTCCTCCATCAAACCCAAAGCCATGGTGGCAAAAGACGAGCATGTTGAGGAAAGAGGCTAAAAGGGCTGTGAGGAGCTCGGGGAAGCATCTCCCATTTCACGGCAGGGCCGGGTCTCCGCAGCCAAGGGAAGCAGCTCGTGCTGCTGGAGCCACCCCGCTCTCCTCTGTCCCTTGGACGTCTTGGGGCGAAGGGTCGCTTTTAGGGCACGGCTGACCTTTGGGTGTGATCTTGCCCCCGGTGTTCTCTCCACTCCTTTGCACTGGGAAACTGCCAGGCACCGAGGGACACGTTGCCCCTTGTCCTGCAGCCCGTCAACGTTACGCGCAAAACGTTTCGCAGCCAAACGTCTATATTTTATTCATCCACGCTCTAAAATCCAAGCCTTGGAGGAGAAGAAAATGAAAGAGAAGCGTAGAGTGAAGGGGGAGGGAAAGCAAGGAACTGATTGATCGCCTTTCCAGGTACCCAGGAGCCCCGGGAGGTGAAAGCTTCCCTTTGACTCGCAGGCTCAAAGCCATCGATGCCCTCTTAGAAGTCTCCCTTCGCACGCCCAGCGCGCGTAGGCGTCGCGACGCGCGTCGCTGCGATCAGAAAAGGGCACGCCTGCCCACGACAGAAAAAACCACCAGCCCGGCGGCGCGGGGGTAAGCGACGCACGTTTCGCATGGGGAAAGCCCTCCTGTGCGGCACGGAGCAGGCACGGAGCCAGAACAGGGATGTTCCAGCACACAGGAGGGATGGAGCAGCTCCTGGGTCAAAGGGGATCCTGGACTTAGAGACCGGGATTCCTACAGAATGATTAAAAAAAGGGGTTTCAGGCTTATTTCCAGCCCAGGAACTGATTTCCAGCCCAGGAACTGATTTCCAGCCCAGGAACTCGGTTACTCCCATCTGCCTGGTTTAGCAGGCATGGTGGTGATGGGTTGATGGTTGGACTTGCTGAGCTTGGACGTCTTTCCCAACCTTAACCATTCTATGATTCTCTCTCTTCCTTAGATCCCCCAACACAAAACAGCAGAACAAGACTCCAGAGGCTTCCACCAACAACGTTACGTGGAGCCTCGACTTCTGACAACCTGGAGGTAACAGCGTCCTACTCAGCAGGCAAACCCCAGTACCAATTAAGCGCAATTAACAGGACGCAGCTTATAAACACACAGAAACACTGCTCTGGAGAGAAGGTGACAACGATATTAAAGACCAGGATTGGGTGGCCTTGGGCAGAGGCGGGCAAGGCATCCAGCCACGGCACCCACCACGTCCAACGTCAGCGGGTAAAACCACACGATCTCTGCTCCAAGACCTTCTGCAGGCGCCACTTTGGGGACGTGGTGAGGTGACGGAGCAGGGGTAGCACGGCTGAGGACACCAACCCCTCGGCCACCCTGCGGCGAAACCCAACGGTGGCTTCGCCCCTTTGCGATAAAACAGCAGCGCTCGTCCGCTGGCGCTCGCACGGCGTGCAAACGTTTCCCATACTCTGTTTTCCACAGTAAAAAGCAGAAAATTAACTCCCAGAAACCCCAATTCTGTTACCCGGACGGGGGACTGACCCTGGAGCCCAATGTTTGGAGGCAACCAGGACTCCCAACCTCTACGTGGGAAGCCCGGGGGATCGGAGCAGCCCGAGTGGAGATCAACTATTTAATTTGCCACTATTTTCTCTCGCCTTTTCCAACCAAACCAACACGTGGGGTAAAAAAGCAACGCTGCCGTCCGCTTCCTCCCCGTTTGGGGCTGATTTAACTCGCCCGGATGCCCCCAAAACTCCCAGCACCGAATCCGCCCAGCTCAGCGCATCGCCGAGGCACCTAAAATATTCCAAGCGAGTAAAAGATACAACAGGAGGTTAAAAGGAATAAAAGCAATCAGGCAGCCTGCTACTAATGAATTCCACCGCAGCAAAGCCTATTTCCTTCTGTTGGCTTTCCATAAACAATTTGCAGAATAAATGCATTCTTGAGGTATACAAATTGGCCCCTATTAAGACGCTTGATAAACAGTTTTGGGTAAAGACAGGCTGTGAAAGCCTTCAAGCACTCCCCGAAAGGCGAGCGGATTTCTGCCGCCCTCCCTTCTCACGGAGACGAAGCGCTTCGTGCCGGGAGCGAGGGAAAATCCTGCGCGAGGTCTGCGGGAGGGAGCGACGGCGGAGCTGGAACCCGAAAGGCTGCGCGTAATTCGATGGAGACGCGCGGTGCCAGCTGCTGCGGCGCTACCTTGGATTTGCAATGTATAACGCGCGTTGGTATGCGCGGGAGAAGCCATAAATAATAAATCAGCGTGATATCCAGGTGAGAATTTCCTTTCCAGCGCAACGCGGCAAAGCTGCTTTGATTTTATTGCGGCATTGCTGGTTTTCTCCAGTCGTAAAGTGGTGAAACCCCCCCCCAGCTTGACCATCATTTCAACCCAAAAAATACACCTGAACTACCCAAGGCGCTGCTGCAATTTCACAAAGCCCCTAAATCTTGTTGGTTTTTTTTCCCCCCCCTCCCCTGTCTGGCCGTTTGATGGCTGTCACCCTTGCGGGCCTGACCAGGGTAAAATGGGGTTTGCCCACCGGCCCCGGGCATGTGGGATGCTCCCGCTGCCGCACCGTCACCCTCCTGCCCGAGAATCACAGAACCACAGCGTGGTTGGGGTTGGCAGGGCCCTCTGTGGGTCACCCAGTCCAACCCCCTGCCCAAGCAGGGTCACCCAGAGCAGGCTGCACAGCACCGCGTCCAGGTGGGTCTGGAATATCTCCAGAGAAGGAGACTCCACAGCCTCCCTGGGCAGCCTGGGCCAGGGCTCCGTCACCCTCAGAGGGAAGAAGTTCTTCCTCATCTTCAGCTGGAGCTTCCTCTGCTTCCGTTTGTGCCTGTTGCCCCTTGTCCTGTCGCTGGGCACCACTGGAAAGAGTCTGGCCCCATCCTCCTGACCCCCACCCTGCAGATATTTAGAGGCATTTCTAAGGTCCCCTCTCAGCCTTCTCTTCTCCAGGCTGAACAAGCCCAGCTCCCTCAGCCTCTCCTCATAGGAGAGATGCTCCAGTCCCCTCCTCATCCTCGCAGCCCTCCACTGGACTCTCTCCAGCAGCTCCTCCTCTTTCTTGAACTGGGATCCAACATCTGCTTTAAGAGCTCTGGAGAAGGAGGGAGAGAGGAGAAACGAGGAAACCCAGCTCGCAGTCAATGGTATCTTACCCTGCAACGTCCGAGAAGCAAGAGGAACTGCCCAGCATGGAAGAACGGCTCGCTCCGACGCCTTCGCTGTCCCTTGGAGAGGTTTTTAGCCATCTACAAACCAGAAAACGGTGGGGAAAGCGGCCCGGGAACATAATGAAATTCTGATATCGTGGTGGGAAGAGCAAAGGACATTGCTGAACGCGAGGAACACGTGCTGAGCCGGCAAAATTTCAGCTGCCACCACCTCCTGGGGTGGCTGGCGGCGGGGGAAGCTGTTACTGGCGCCAGTACCGTTTACCAGGGCACGGGGCAGGGGTGCACGCACGCACCCGTGGCAACCTTGAACTCCTGAATCCCTCAGCTCTCAAAAACAAGACGAGAGACTCCTCGCGTCTCGATAACTCCGGGAGAGCCTGCAGACATGATGCGAATTCTCTGAGAAGAATCAGGCCGGGACACCGGAGGCAGGGAGTTTATAATCGCTTTTTAATATATTTTCCGAATTCATTGTGCATGCGCTATCTGTCCCAGGGGCTGAGCTGGCAGAGGGGACAGTGTCAGGTGGAATAAATAGGATCTCATAACTTCAGTCATTCCGTATGAAACAGCGCCGAGCAGCACAATAAACAGAGGGACTGGGAAGCACACGGCAAGACGGAAAATAATTCAAGCACTGTGCATGCAAATCTTTCCCTCTCCGATCGCCCTCATTAATCACCTCGGGCTCATTTATACACTTAAAGAAGCTATAAACAAAGGCAGAGATGGTTCCTCTCATTATTAGTTTTTTTTTTTTTTTTTATTGAGTTAACTTCCAGAATATTTTATAATAATCATCACGGCTGGTGATGGAGCTGCCTGCTCCAACCAGCTCATAAAGCTGCCCCTGCCTTCCTAGGATAGAGGTACTTCTGCAGAGATTACGAAGCTTATCGAGTAAAAAGAGCGAGCGAGCTCTCTCATTTCTCCTGCCTTTGCCTTCTTCAAGGCTCTGGCAGGCGCCAGGGGTTCAGCATTTTGCTATCGAGACGAAGAAGCTGGGGAGAAGCGAGCAGGGAGACGGATGAAGCCCCAGCTCCAAAGCCAAACGAGCCGTTCGTTCGTAAAAACTCCCCAAAACCCCCGCGCTCACCTCCAGCCTCCTGGGAAAATTGGGAGAAAAATCCGTAAGAAAACAAACCCCCTTTTTTCCCCTCGGCCAAAAAGCCTTGGAGCGCTTGGGACCGTGCCAGGACCACGGCACAGAGATGCTGTGACCAGATGGTGACGTGGTGACAATTTTTGGGCCCGGCGGACGCTTTTTGGTGGCCGACATCGTTACAGGAAAGCACTTTTGGTTTTTGGTGATGCTCTCACCCCGTCAAACAACACCACACGCTCTCCTCCCTCTCCGAAGGGGTCACAGCTCACTTCTTAATTATTAAGTATTAAGCAAGGCAAAACCAGCCTGCAGTTTATTAAAAAAATGATAAAAACAACGCGATGCTGCAGAAGCTGCTCCATCCCTTCAGCCTATCGGCAGAAATCCCGATCCCGCAGCATCACCTCCCGGAGCCCCCAACCCCCCCCTGCACCCACCTCTACCCCCTCAGCACCCCTCGCTCCCTCCTCGCTGCCTAAATCCCAGCCAACGCGCCCCGGGAGCGCCTCGTCCGTAACTCTGCTAAGAAGATTAAGGGATGTTCACTTCAGGCTAGCGCGAGGCGCGGTAATCACAGCATCACAGAATAGTAGGGGTTGGAAGGGACCTCTGTGGGTCATCTAGTCCAACCCTCCTGCCCAAGCAGGGTCACCCAGAGCAGGCTGCACAGGATCTTGTCCAGGCGGGTCTTGAATATCTCCAGAGAAGGAGACTCCACAACCTCCCTGGGCAGCCTGTTCCAGTGCTCCGTCACCCTCAGAGGGAAGAAGTTCTTCCTCATGTTCAGACGGAACTTCCTGTGCCTCAGTTTGTGCCCATTGTCCCTTGTCCTGTCACTGAGCACCACTGAAAAGAGCTTGGCCCCATCCTCCTGACACCCACCCTTCAGATATTTGTAGGCATTTATAAGGTCCCCTCTCAGCCTTCTCTTCTCCAGGCTGAACAAGTCCAGTTCCCTCAACCTCTCCTCGTAGGGGAGATGCTCCAGTCCCCTCCTCATCCTCGCAGCCCTCCGCTGTACTCTCTCCAGTAGCTCCTCATCTTTCTTGAACTGGGGAGCCCAGAACTGGACACAATACTCCAGATGAGGCCTCACCAGGGCAGTGTAGAGGGGAAGGAGAACCTCCCTCGCCCTGCTGCCCACACTCTTCTTGATGCACCCCAGGATCCCACTGGCTTTCTTGGCAGCCAGGGCACGCTGCTGGCTCATGGTTAACCTGTCGTACACCAGGACACCCAGGTCCCTCTCCGCAGAGCTGCTCTCCAGCAGGTCCACCCCAAGCCTGTACTGGTGCATGAGGTTGTTCCTCCCCAGGTGCAGGACCCTGCACTTGCCCTTGTTGAACCTCATCAGGTTCCTCTCTGCCCAGCTTTCCAGCCTATCCAGGTCACGCTGAATGGCAGCACAGCCTTCCGGTGTATCTACCACACCTCCCAGTTTGGTGTCATCAGCAAACTTGCTGAGGGTACATTCTAGCTCTTCATCCAGGTCGTTGATGAAGAAGTTAAACAAGGCTGGGCCCAGTACTGACCCCTGAGGGACACCACTTGTCACCGGCCTCCAACCAGACTCAGCGCCACTGATGACAACCCTCTGAGTTCTGCCATTCAGCCAGTTCTCAATCCACTTCACCTACCACTCATCCAGCCCACACTTCCTCAGCTTCCCTAGGAGGATATCATGGGAGACTGTGTCGAAAGCAGAAGCTGCTGGAAGCGGGCGACTCCGCGCTGGCGTATAACTCGGGGAACTTATTATCTAATTATCAAGGATAAAGCATATTTTCTCCAACGCTGTCACAAAGCATGCAGAAAGCCACGCCAAGATGGATGGGCGCTTCCACCGCTGAAGCTGAGAACTTGCTTAATAGTGGATTTATTACGTTTATTCCCCGAGCCCGACTGCCGCCGGTTCGTCCCGCGCCGCGCGATTACGCGTCGGCGGCGGGGTTTAAAACCGGGAATCGGCCGAGCTGAAAGCCCGGTGCGACACGGCGCCGTGCAGCGCTTTCCCATCCCGAAGGCGCTGCTTGGGAAATGAGATTTGTCCGTTCCTGGGTTTTTTTTTTCCCCCCATTTACAGAGGGATCAAGCGGGGAGGACTGGGGCTATGGGAGAACCAGACCACGCTTCGCCGGGGCACCGCATCCCCGTCCAGCAACAGATCCTGGGGGGGGGGGAACACACACGGGCACCCCGCCGCCCCACACCCCAAAATGAGAAATTCCCCTGCAAGCTCCAGATTCTGCTGAAAACCCTGGATTCCGATGGGAATTTCGCCTCCAGCCCTACTTGGCCACTCTTCACCCGTTTCTCACTACGACCGCCGGAAAACTTTCCTCCAGCGCCTGCGGAGCCGAGAGAGAGGGATGAAAAGTAAACTCAGGAGAGGACAGGGGGTTTAAGCATCCCACGAAGATTAACTTATCTGCAGTAATTGACTTAACGAGAGGATTTTTAACGCTTTTCAGGGTTTTTTGGAAGGCGGTTTTGCAGCAGCCGGCAGTAAAGACGCTCCCAAAAAAAAAACAAATCTGTATATAGCGCGCGAAGTCCGCAGCTCAGACTTTCTAAGGCGGTGATTCCAGGGGATTTAATAAGAATGTAATTTGTATAATTAACCATTCATCACTGTCAATTTCATTAAATGAATGCCAGAAATATTACCTTCACCAGCACGACCTAACAGGATTGGAATATATTATGTGGAAAACACTTAGGAGGGTTCTTTTTTTTCTCTCTCTTGCTTTCCCAGCCCGGGCTCCGGCTGTCAGAGGGAGATTTGCAAGGCTGTGAAATAATTTCAAACAGCAGTAAATGAAAACGACGAAAGAAAATGTGCGGATTTGGGTAACGAACCCTCATCATGATGTATGAAAGTTCAAGTCAAAATGTTTTCGCTCGTTTGAGAAAAAATAAATGACTGGGGGAGCTGCCGCCTGCGAGGCCGCCGACGCTGGGGAGCCGTCTGCGGCGGTCCTCAAGGCATCTCCTGCAGGGAGCTCCAGAAGGGGATTTTTTGGGGAAAAAAACACCTTCCCAAACCTTAATATTGATTATTTCCATTTAGGAGGTAGAGGGATGAACGCCAAAGGGTTTGGAGAGGCAACGTTGCGGGAGCGCAGCACGCGTTTCTCGTTCACCTCTGTTGGGGACGGAGCAAATGTTCCATTATCCTTTACCTCCCAAAAAATCCCGTTTCTCCCGGGAATAATGAAGGAAAATCTCCCAGCTGGGTCTCAGAGCCTTCCCGTGGATCAGCCGTTAGAGGGCAACATCGCACAAATTCATCGTAACATCCCCAAACCACCCCAACCCACACCAAAACACAACGGCGGGGAGCGAACAATTCTTCTCCACTGGGTTGAGATCTTTCCCTTTGGACAAGTCCAACAATGTCTTCGGATGTGAGAAACAAGGAGGAACCGAGAAAACAAAGTTAGGTTCCCCCCTCCCCGCCTCTTTTTTCCCTCTGGGTTCCTGTGCTCTCGCCTTGTTTGAAACGCAAACGAAGATTTTTGCGAAAAAACGCTCATTTCACCGGTCTTGGGGGCTGTGATCGCGAGGAAGAGGAAGGAAGTGGTGGAGGAGCAGCGAGATGGACAGATGGGACGCTGGAGAGATGAAAGGATGCTTGCAGACCAAGCAAGTGAACGTTTCTAGGTGCTTTTTGGGATGAATTCCCCATCAGGGCGCAGGAGACTTCAGCTTCATTACAATTAAGAGCGAGTAATGAAAATAAATACCGGTGATATTTAAAGAAGGTGAAACCTCGACGTATCTACAGTATCATCCTCCTAACGGCGGCGAAGAACGGCTGATGGGAAAAATTGATTCTCCCCTCTCTCCGCCCTTGCGGAAAATTCCAGCTTTCTCACGAAAACAGAAAACTACCTTTTTCTTTTCGGCTTGTTTTTAAGAAGGTTTTGCGGAAGCCAAGTAGCGGGCTCCCGCGTCCTTCCCCACGGAGGTGACGCAGAGACCTTGCGACTCCCCAGGAGCAAAGGGTCCCCTCCTTGCCCCCAGAGTCTACGGCTATTTTTCAAGGCAACCTCATCTATTCTCATTTGCAGCGCGTTGCTGGTCCCTGGCTTGAAAAATCCAGCACAAAGCAACATTTCAAGTCAAAACGTCGATTCAAAACAAATGTTTTCATTTAATTTCCCGTTAAAATGTCATTGCTGCTGGGTTATTTTTGGTCGGGGGAAGCGAAAGGAAGCTTTGAAAAATAAGGACTCTAAATTAAAAAAAATAAGTCCAGGTGAATTTATTGCTGCGTCTTGCATTTCTACATGTGGTCCCAAGACAAAACCACTCATCCCAAACCCCTTTAGCCTTCCCACCGCAAGAGCAAACAGCTTCCCACCAGAAGACATCCTGGGAGTAAGATGTTTCTGCTTGAAGTTTCTTCTGGGGAAACCGTGGGGTTTCAAGCTGGATTTATTTTGCCTGCTAAAAACCAGAGGGATGTTGACAGGACGATCTGGGGACCCTGCTTGCCTGCTCCTGGTGCAGATGTGAGCTGCTCCTGTGGAAACAACATCACCTCGTCCCACCTTGAAGCAGAATCTTGGACTTTCTCCCCCAAATTTATGACTGGGGACCCTTGGTGCTCCTCCAAGGCCTCTCCGTGGTGCCTGCTCAACTCCCCGTGCAGCCTTCTGAGCCCTCCACCGCCTCTTTCGCCCGCAGCACTGTAGACCCAGCCAAGACCTTGAAGGCCTAGTCTACAAAGAGCTCCAAGACCTTGAAGGCCTGGTCTACAAAGAGCTCCAAGATCTTGAAGGCCTGGTCTACAAAGTGCTCCAAGACCTTAAAGGCCTAGTCTACAAAGAGCTCCAAGACCTTGAAGGCCTGGTCTACAAAGTGCTCCAAGACCTCGAAGGCCTGGTCTACAAATAGCTCCAAGACCTTGAAGGCCTGGTCTACAAAGTGCTCCAAGACCTTGAAAGCCTGGTCTACAAAGAGCTCCAAGACCTCGAAGGCCTAGTCCACAAAGAGCTCCAAGACCTTGAAGGCCTAGTCCACAAAGAGCTCCTAGGCCAACAGTTGGCATCAGCCTTGCGTCACAAAGTCGGGTCCAAAGAGTAACTAGCCACGTTGCACAGAGTAAGCTTGGGTTAGAGGTTGTCTCAGCCATCCCTGTGCTGCCCCATCATGACGTCCAGAAGACCTCAGGTTCCCTCTACCTCCGCTAGAGCCTCTCAACTTTGCCCGAGGTCTTGCAGATCCAAGCAAGGAGCCCGTCCTGCTGTCTCACCTCCCAGCTGCGGCACTGACCACGAGCCCACTCGGGCACCGGGCACCCAACAGCTATCGTAAATCACAGCGCTACACAAGACACCCTGAGGCTAACGCGCGTGGGAAGGATGGAGAAGACTTCAGGGTCCTCCCCCTGCCCGGAGTGGGGAGGGAAGCCGCGGTTTCGTATTCAGCGGTGAAGGATGGAGCGAGAAATAAATACATAAAGGGACAGGAGAGAAGAATTTATTGCCTGCTAAAGGTGCAGAGCATTTAAATTTGAGAGATAAATAATTTTATTTATGTTGATGCCAAAGTAAAGAAGATACATGACTTTCTTAAGAATAACTCCCGTCTCCTCAGGCTGGTCAATGCTGAAAGGCGTGTAATGATTTTTTTTTTATTATTCTGATGTTTTTTTTTCCCCCCTTCTACATGAAGATAGATGCGGACTCACGGCATCGCATTGTCAGAGCCGTAAATTAGGGGAGAAATCGTTTCACTCCCCTCTCTCTCTGCCTTCTGAGCTGCCTTGTCAAACTTCTTCCAAACTCGGGCTGTGAGCCACGCTGCTTCTTCCCCCCCAAAAAAGTCCCTCTTCTCATTAAGACTTTCAATAAATTCTCCCTTTTCCTGCTTCTAACGTGACGTGACGGAAAGGGTATCGACGGCTAAAGGGTGGTGATGCTCAGGTGGAATGAGGAAAATGGGGAAAAAAAGAGGATGGAGGGGGACCCAGGGGCAGGAGAGGGGAAACTGAGTCAGGAAAACGGAGAGCCTCATAGATTTATCTGCCTGGAATTGGTGACGTTGTGGGGATCCTCCTCCTGCTGCCCGTGTTTATAGTGGAATTGGGGGAAACGACAACAAGCAAACCAGCCAGGGTGGGTGGAAAAAATAGCAAGGAAGAGAGGAAAAAAAATAAATAGTGGGAAAAAACCACCCAAACTGTGGTTGAAGCGATCGGTGGGGCGAACGCATCCTTGACTGCCCTCTCCAGCCTTATCTAGCAGCCCCACTCGCGCGTCTCCTCGCAATTAAATCACAGAGAGGGGCTGTAATCCAGCCCTGGAAGAAAGAAGTGGAAATACAAGCGGCTGGGGGGTAGGCGAGAGCTGGGGGGGAACAAGCGGGGAAGCGTTGTCGGATCCCCCAAAGTGTCTCTCCATCGCAGACCGCTCAAAGAGCATGGGACGCGTCCTCCCACCTTCCCTTTGCCAGAGCAAACCACGCCAAAAGCAACCCTCGGCTGAAAGCAGAGGCAGGAACGGTGGGGTTGGCTTGGCGGTTGGACTTGACGATCTGGAAGGTCTTTCCCAACCTTCATGATGCTGTGATTCTACAAGACGTGGACGGCCGTTTCTCCACTCGCGTTGAGGACATACTTCACGGGGACGAGAACGGCTTCTGGAGGGCTGCGAGCTGCCCGTGTCCACGCCGCTATCCCCAAATTATCCGATATACCAGCGCGTCGTGGCCTCAAAACGATACCAACGCGTCCAACGGAGTCGGCCAGGGAAGATGGTTTTGGGTTTGGATGGTTTTGGGAGGCTGAGGTGCTGCTGGAGGAGCCCTTTGAAGCCACCCACCTTCGCTGTCCAACCCCAGGACTGGCAGCAAAGCACCGAGGCCATCGTGCGTCCCTCCCCATCCCTTCGGCAGGTAGACCGCGAAAGGTGGCAGAACCTCAGCAAACCAGCTTGGGAGATGGGATCGGTCAAAGCCCCGGCGCTTCTTCCACCACCAGCCCCACGACGCTCAGGGCATCCCCTGCTAAGCCACGGGGTTTTGCACCCGGGGTATTTCCAGGCAGCGGAACAGGAGTTTCCCGACCACGAAGGCGGAGAACAAAGTGGAGGACGCAACCAGAGGGACCTCAATTTTCGGTACTGCTACACAACCAAGCAGAGACACACAAGAATGTCAACAGGGCTTTTCATATGGCAAGAAGGAAAAAAAACCATATATATATACACAAGCTCCAACCCAGGCTTGCGTGTCGAAGCGGTTTTGGTTCCCAGGGTGCTGCCATCCCACTCCCACCTTGCTGGGAGGTTGGTGAAGAGCCAGGGAGAGAGCAAGGAGGACGCGGTACCTTTGGAAACATCGGGTTTTGGGTTCGGAGGAGTTGGTGCTCACCCCTCCTCAGCACCATCCTCAGTGCTGTTATGGGAGCTGGGCAAAAGTTTCAACCCAATTTATCTTCTTCTTTCCCAGGGAAAGAAGAGCTGACGCAGGGCTTCGTGAATCAGCCAAGCACTCTGTTTTCAGACTTTTTTTCCCCCCCTCAATTCAGAAAACTCAACAAATGGCCAGTGGCAATGTTTTCAAAACGAAGTGCCTGCAACGTGAAAAATCAACTGTTGAGAAATAACCCCTCAGCGCTAGAAAACGTGCGAACTTGTTTTGTTATTTTTTTTTTAAAGAAAAGGGGGAGAAAAAAAGGTGTGAGGCATCCAAGATACTTCCTAACTCCTCAGCACACCAAATACTGAAAATAAAAACCCAATCCACACGAAAATACAGGTTTTGGTTGAATCACAGAACGTTCAGGGTTAGCAGGGACCTCTGTGGGTCACCCAGTCCAACCCCCTGCCCAAGCAGGGTCACCCACAGCAGGCTGCACAGCACCGCGTCCAGGCGGGTCTGGAATATCTCCAGAGAAGGAGACTCCACAGCCTCCCTCTCAGAGGGAAGAAGTTCTTCCTCATCTTCAGCTGGAGCTTCCTCTGCTTCAGTTTGTCCCCGTTGCCCCTTGTCCTGTCACTGGGCACCACTGGAAAGAGTCTGGCCCCATCCTCCTGACACCCACCCTGCAGATATTTAGAGGCATTTCTAAGGTCCCCTTTCAGCCTTCTCTTCTCCAGGCTGAACAAGCCCAGCTCCCTCAGCCTCTCCTCGTGGGAGAGATGCTCCAGTCCCCTCCTCATCCTCGTAGCCCTCCGCTGGACTCTCTCCAGCAGCTCCTTATCTTTCTTGAACTGGGGAGCCCAGAACTGGACACAGCACTGCAGATGGGGCCTCACCAGGGCAGAGCAGAGGGGGAGGAGAACCTCCCTCGCCCTGCTGGCCATGCTCCTCTTGATGCACCCCAGAAATCAGGTTGCCACCAGCCATTCCGTTTGGGAACTGCCTGCCCTCCCCGCTCCCCGCCGCTACCAAACACGCTTGAAAATGCCCCATGCGAGCCGCAGAAACCCAGAAATCGCCAAATCTTGCCCCAAGCCAACCTCCCGCCGGCTGATTTCCCAAGGAAACCCCGAAACGAACCCGTGCGTGTCCCCACCCGTGCAGGGAGGGTTCTGCACCCCCGGCAAAACCCCTGCAAAAGCCCCAGCAGCATTTTTCCCTCCTCCTAAAAACAGGGGGACGTTATTAGCGACGCTCGCGAGGTCCGAAGGAACGCGAAGCCGTAATTCCGGGCGAAGCGACCAACGGCTGAGGGCCGAAACAGCTTCGCCAGCGTAAAAACTCCTCCGCCGAGCGCAGATGGGAGGGAGAGGGTAATCTTCTGGAAAAGCCTCTAATTGCCTGCCCACACTAATAATTTCAGCGAGCTCTTCCCCCCCCCTCCACGTATAATTACACCGCTCCATCTGTCCATCAGCAGGTTTTTTACAGCTCCTTGTGGCAGCCGGGCTCTCATCCTCGCAGCCAGGCAAGGGCTTGGGTTTAGTGGGGTTTTTTTCTCCTGAAGATTTAAGGACGCTTCCGACACGCGTCCCAAAGACAAGGTTCTGGGGAGAGCAAATCCCTAACACTCTATTAAA